>NW_027591083.1:0-119431 GCF_964213995.1 Mustelus asterias
AACCCAGTGTCCTCCTCAGCTATATTCATGTCCCCTTGCGTGAACACCGAAGAGAAATATTGGTTCAATGCTTCACCAATCTCCTCCGGTTCCACACATAAATTCCCTCTGCCATCTATAACTGGCCCTAAACTTGCCCTAACCAACCTTCTGTTCTTGACATACCTATAGAACGCCTTAGGATTCTCTTTAACCCTATCCGCCAAAGTCTTCTCATGTCCCCTTTTAGCCCTTCTAAGCTCGCTCTTCAACTCCCTCTTTGCCAATCTAAAGCTTTCTAGTGCACTACCCGAGTGCTCACGTCTCATCCGAACATAAGCCTCCTTTTTCTTTTTAACCAACAAAGAAACTTTTTTGGTGCACCACGGTTCCCTAGCCCTACCAATTCCTCCTTGCCTGACAGGGACATACCTATCACAGACTCGCAGTAGCTGCTCCTTGAAAAAACCCCACATGTCGGACGTTCCCAGTCCCTGTAATCTCCTAGTCCAACCTATGTTTCCTAATTCTCTCCTAATAGCCTCATAATTACCCTTCCCCCAGCTAAAACCACTGGCCCGAGGTTCATGCCTATCCCTTTCCATCACTAAGGTGAACGTAACCGAATTGTGGTCACTATCACCAAAATGCACACCAACTTCCAAGTCTAGCACCTGGTCTGGCTCATTTCCCAGCACCAGATCCAATATAGCCTCACCTCTAGTTGGCCTGTCTACATACTGAGTCAAAAAACCTTCCTGCACGCTTTGAACAAAAACTGACCCCTCTAACGAGCTAGAGCTATAACAATTCCAGTCAATATTAGTCAAGTTAAAATCCCCCATAACAAATGCCTTATTACTTTCACTCCTAAGCAGGATTGACTCCGCAATCCTTTCCTCAACCTCTCTAGAACTTTTAGGAGGTCTATAAAAGACTCCCAACAGGGTGACCTCTCCTCTCCTATTTCTAATCTCCGCCCATACTACCCATAATGTCCCAATACTGGATCAGAATCTGAGAACACCAGACTGCAATGTTCGAATAATGGATCGGACTCTGAGAACAATAGACTGTAATGTTCCAATCCAGGTTCAGAATCTGAGAAAAATAGACTGCAGTTTTCCTGTAATGGTTCAGAATCTGAGAACAATAGACTGTAATGTTCTAATACTGGATCAGAATTTGAGAACAATGGACCGGGATGTTCCAATACTGCAGCAGAATCTGAGAACAATACACTGTAATGTTCCAATACAGGATCAGAATCTGAGAACAATAGACTGCAATGTTCCCATAATGTATCAGAATCTGAGAACGATAGACTGGAATGTTCCAATACCGCATCAGGATCTGGGAATAATAGAACGGGATGTTACAATACTGGATCAGAATCTGACAACAATAGACTGTAATGTTAGAACATAAGAACATAAGAAATAAGAGCAGGAGTAGGCCATCGAGCCCCTCAAGCCTGCTCCGCCATTCAATAAGATCATGGCTGATCTGATAGTGGGTTCAGTTCCACTTACCCGCCCGCTCCCCATAACCCTTAATTCCCATAATGGTTAAAAATCTATCTATCTGTGACTTAAACACATTTAAGGAGGTAGCCACGACTGCTTCATTGGGCAGAGAATTCCAAAGATTCACTCCGCTCTGGGAGAAGAAGTTCCTCCTGAACTCTGTTCGAAATTGACTCCCCCATATTTTGAGGCTATGCCCCCTAGTTCTTGTTTACATTGGAAGTGGAAATAACCTCGCTTCTTCTACCCTGTCTAGCCCCTTCATTGTCATATATGTATCTAAAAGATCTCCCTTCAAGCTTCTAAACTCCAATGAGTACAGGCCCAGTCTACTCAATCTCTCCTCATAAGCTGACCCCCTCATCTCCGGAATCGACCTGGTGAACCTTCTCTGTCCCCCCTCCAAAGCTAATATATCCTTTCTTAAATAAGGGGACCAAAACTGTACACAGTACTCTAGGTGCGGCCTCTCCAGTACCCTGTACAGTTGCAGCATGACCTCCCTGCTTTTATACTCCATCCCTCTCGCGATAAAGGCCAACATTCCATTTGCTTTCTTGATCACCTGCTGCACCTGCAAACTGAGTTTTTGTGATTCATGCACAAGGACCCCCAGGTCCCTCCGCACAGTAGCATGTTGTAATTCGTCACCGTTTAAATAAGAGTCCATTTTACTATTATTCCTTCCAAAGTGGATAGCCTCACACTTACCAACGTTATACTCCATCTGCCAGATCCTTCCCCACTGACTTAGCTGATCCAAATCTCTCTGCAGACTCTTTCTGTCCTCCACGCGATTTGCTTTCCCACTCATCTTTGTGTCATCCGCAAACTTTGTTACCCTACACTCGCTCCCCTCCTCCAGATCGTCTATGTATATGGTAAATAGTTGAGGCCCCAGCACCGATCCCTGCGGCACGCCACTACTCATTGATTGCCAACCGGAAAAGCACCCATTTATTCCGACTCTCTGCTTTCTGTTAGATAGCCAATCCTCAATCCACGCTAACACTTTATCCCCAACTCCGTGTACCTTTATCTTATGCAGCAACCTTTTGTGAGGCACCTGATCGAATGCCTTCTGGAAATCTATTTACACAACATCCACCGGTTCCCCTCTGTCAACTGCGCTCGTCGCATCCTCAAAAAATTCCAGTAAATTAGTCAAACATGGCTTTCCCTTCAAGAATCCATGCTGCGTCTGCTTGATTGAACCATTCTTTTCCAGGTGTCCTGTTATTTCTTCCTTAATGATAGATTCCAGCATTTTCCCAACTACGGATGTTAAGCTAACCGGCCTGTAGTTACCTGCCTTTTGTCTAACTCCTTTTTTAAACAGTGGTGTTACATTAGCTGTTTTCCAATCAGCTGGCACCTCCCCAGAGTCCAGTGAATTTTGAAAAATTACAACTAATGAATTTGCTATTACTTCTGCTGTTTCTTTTTGTACGCTGGGATGCATTCCATCCGGACCAGGAGACTTGCCTACCTTTAGTTCCATTAGCCTACCTCTTTAGTAATAGTGATCGTTTTAAGGTCCTCATCCCCGACAGTCCCGGGTAAGGGCAGAAGTTGTTTTTTGTAGTTTAGTTAGGGCATCATGATTGGCATAGGTTTGGAGGGCCGAAGGGCCTGTTCCTGTGCTGTACTTTCCCTTGTTCTTTGTTGATTATTGACTACCTTGGATGACACCCTCAGGATGTAGTCTCCTTTACTGACAACTTTGCTTCCATTATCATCAAAATGGTCTCACGAATGGACCCTGAGGAAGGGTCACACAGACGTGAAACATTGGCTCTATTCTCTCTCCACAGATACTGTCAGACCTGCTGAGATCTCCCAGCATTTTCTGTTTTTGTATTAATTTACTGACTCCATTTGCTTTCATTCCCACGCAGCGTTCTCCTGTTCAGTTGACATGTAAATGTTGAAATGTTCAGCAAACTGCTGGTTAATTCCTTGAATATTAAGGCAAGTCCCCGAAAAATACATCATTCCTCAATCCATCTCGCGCCAGCTCCCCCATCCTTTACGTCTCTCCTATACATTGCAACAACCCTTTCTTCATCCTCGCCAAGAGTATCGTAACCTTGGCTCATTCCTCTGCCAGGTCACAAGCTCCGCATGAAGCCAAGAGCCAGAGAACCAGTTGGGAGCAGCACACTTGTTTATAAAGCGAGAATTCACAATACAGGAGACGCTGAGGTTGAGAATTTACCATAATGTGGACGTTCCAGAACATCATCCTTCTGTTTGGATTGCTGGATACAGTCATGGGGGGGTAGGGACTTCGAGGGCCGAAGGGCCTGTTCCGGTGCTGTACTTTCCTTTGTTCTGTGTATGTATGGGTGGCATGGTGGCACAATCGTTAGCACTGCTGCCTCACAGCGCCAGAGACCCGGGTTTGATCCCCGGTTTGGGTCACTGCCTGTGTGGAGTCTGCACGTTCTCCCCGTGTCTGCATGGGTTTCCTCCGGGTGCTCCGGTTTCCTCCCACAGATCAGAAGACATGCTGTTTAGTTGCATTGATTATGCTAAATCCTCCCTCAGTGTACCCGAACAGGCGCCGGAGTGTGGCAACTGGGAGATTTTCACAGCAACGTCATTGCACTGTTAATGTGAGCCTACTTGTAACATGAATAAATAAGCTTTAGAAACTTGATCAGCGCTGTGTGAAAAGCAGAGAATGCCTGTCGTACACCATTGTATCAGTCACATTCTCAAAGGGGGCACACATTCAAAAGGAAATCCAAGCACCTCATGCTAAACAGTAACTTGTGGGCAGGAAATGCAGCCTTGGCACAGTCACCATCTCGTACCAGGACTACATTTATAATGAAATGAAATATGAGCTTTACTAAAAATTGTACATCTTTTACACAAAACGAAACAGTCCAGTGACTAAGCTGGGGCATCATAATCTGCTGCACAGATTGGCAACAGGGCTTCCCTCAGCACCCCTCGTGCTGATGTTGCTGTTATTGCTTTCATCAGAGGGCATGGAACAAGTAACATCTGACTCGATAATTCATGGAAGCCGAAAGTACAGAACACAACTGCATTCTTTGTCAGAAAGGCGCCCGGATTGAGCTTTGCACCATGGGGTTAGTGCTCCCTCACAGCGCCAGGGATCCTGGTTCGAATCCGACCTTGGGTCACTCCAAGTGTGGAGTTGGCACATTCTCTCCGTGTCTTCATGGGTTTCCTCCAGGGGCTCCACTTTCCTCCCACAGTCCAAAGATGTGCAGGTTGGTGCATTGGCTGTGCTAAAAATTGCCCGTTATTGTCAGGGAGACTATCAGGGTGGATGCGTGGGGTTACGGAAATAGGGCCTGGGTGGGATTGTGGTCAGTACAGACTCATCATAAATTGTATCATAGAAACCCAACAATGCAAAAGAGTCCATTCGGCCCATCGAGTCTGCACCAACAACAATCCCGCCCAGGCCCTATCCCCATAACCCCACATATTTACCCCATGAACTCCTCTAATGTACACATTCTGGACACGAAGGGAAAATTTAGCCTATAATTCACCCCACTGATAGTCTCAATAGATTACAATTATATCGTCTCTTTAATGTAATTAAACAGAACGTAATGAAAAACATGAAACATATTTCTAATCTGAATTTATCATCACAATGAAACACAATTTTCATTGAAAATTGGGGATGAAGTGGAAATGATCGAGAGCTTCAGGTTTCTAGGTGTCCAGATCACCAACAACCTGTCCCGATCCCTCCACACATTCGCTACAGTTAAGAAAACCCACCAACGCTTGTACTTCCTCAGGAGGCTAAGGAAATTTGGCATGTCCCCTACGACTCCCAACAACTTTTACAGATGCATCATAGAAAGCATTATTTCTGGTTGTATCACAGTTCCTGCTCTGCCCAAGGCTGCAGGAAACTATAAAGGTTTGTGAACAATGCCGAATCCATCACTCAAACCAGCCTCCCACCCATTGACTCTGTCTACACTTCCTGCTGCGTCGGGAAAAGCAGCCGGCGTAATCAAGGACCCCACGCACCCCGGATATTCTCTCTTCCACCTACTTCCATCGGGGAAAAGATACAAAAGTTTAAGGCCATGTACCGACGGACGCGACTGCAGCTTCTTCCCTGCTGCCATCAGACTTTTGACTGGACCCATCTTCTATTAATTAGGTTACCATATATAATATATATATATATATATATATATATATATATATATAGATACTATATATATGTATATATATATATATATATATATATAATGTAATACCTTATTATTATATTAAGTTGATATTTCTCTAGCTATGATGGTAACACGACATTCTGCATCCTCTCCTTCTTTTTGAAGGGTATGCTTTGTCAGTATAGCTTGCAAGAAACAATGTTTTTCACTGTATACTGGTACATGTGACAATAATAAAACAAATCAAATCCAATCATTGCTCCTTCACAGCGCCACCATTGCAGTGTGTTGTTTGTTTTCTCACCTGTAATTGATTACTCTAATAGGTTGCTCTGCCGAGTCTCAGGAGTGTTTCTGCTGTGTATTAAAGAGAAGACCTTCAGTGTGAGACCTCAGTAAATGGCCATGGTTTACGCCACGGGCAGACAGAAGCCAGAGGGTGGTTGTAGAGAGTTGTTTTTCAAACTGGAGGCCTGTGACCAGTGGTGTGCCTCAGGGATCAGTGCTGGGCCCACTGTTATTGTCATTTACATAAACGATTTGGAAGAGAATATAGGGGGCATGGCTAGTAAGTTTGCAGATGACACCAAGATTGGTGGCATAGTGGACAGTGAAGAACGATATCTCCAATTGCAACGGGATCTTGATCAATTGGCCAGTGGGCGGACGAATGGCAGATGGAGTTTAATTTAGACAAATGCGATGACATGCATTTTGGTAGATTGAACCAGGGCACGACTTACTCAGTTAATGGTAGGGCGTTGGGGAGAGTTACAGAACAAAGAGATCTAGGGGTAAATGTACATAGCTCCTTGAACGTGGAGTCATAGGTGGACACAATGGTGAAGAAGGCATTCAACATGCTTGGCTTTATCGGTCAGAACATTGAATATAGTAGTTGGGACGTCTTGTTGAAGTTGTATGAGACATTGGTAAGGCCACACGTGGAATACTGTGTGCAATTCTGGTCATCTTATTACAGAAAGGATATTATTAAACTAGAAAGAGTGCAGAAAAGATTTACTAGGATGCTGCAGGGACTTGATGGATTGAGTTACAAGGAGAGGCTGGATAGACTGGGACTTTTTTCTCTGGAGCGGAGGAGGCTGAGGGGTGATCTTGTAGAGGTCTATGAAATAATGAGGGGCACAGATCAGCGAGATAGTCAATATCATTTCCCAAAGGTAGGGGAGTCTAAAACTAGACGGCATAGTTTTAAGGTGAGAGGGGAGAGATACAAAAGTGTCCAGAGGGGCAATTTTTTCTCACAGAGGATGGTGAGTGTTTGGAACAAGCTGCAAGAGGTCGTAATAGAGGCGGGTACAATTTTATCTTTTTAAAAGCATTTAGATAGTTACATCTTCATAATGGGTATAGAGGGATACAGGGCAAATCCGGGCAATTGGGATTGGCTTCGGGGTTTTTAAAAAAAGAGCGGCAAGGACAAGTTGGGCCGAAGGGCCTGTTTCCATGCTGTAAACCTCTATGACTCTATGACACCATCGCTTCTCTCAGAAAACACACCGATCCACTATCGGTCAAGCTGGAGCCATTTACTATCCTATTCTCGCTGCCATTGGAGTTCCTGGTAGGTGATTGCAACAGATTAAAATGGATTTATTCATGACACAAGTGGGCTTACATTAACACTACAATGAAGTTACTGTGAAAATCCCCGAGTCGCCACACTCTGGCTCCTGTTCGGGTACACTGAGGGAGAATTTCGCATGGCCAATGCAACTAACCAGCACGTCTTTCAGACTGTGGAAGGAAACCGGAGGAAACCCACGCAGACATGGGGAGAACCTGCAGACTCTGCACAGGCAGTGGCCCAAGCCGGGAAGTGAACCTGGGTCCCTTGTTCTTGAGGCAGCAGCGCTGTCCACTGTGACACCGCTCCACCCAAAAAAGAGGATACATGACGTCTGCTATGAGGAGGCTCCCTCCCATCACCTCCTAACTTTGGAGAGAGTGAAGTCGCTCCCCGGAGCAGAACACCTGGGCTGATGGAACGGCAGTGGTTCCCTCCTGACCAGAGGGACAGCTCATGGGACCACAGACCCGACCAGCTTCTATAGCTACTGAGGTGTGATGAGGGGCTGCCAGTGATTAGTCTTTGCTGGAATATTACTGTTCAACTTTGTCAGTCGGGGTATAGATTACAAAAGCAGAGAGGTCATGATGGAGTTGTATTAGAGGTATGAGCGTTGGTGAGGCCACGGCTGGAGTACTGTGTACAAATTTGGTTGAATCTTTTGAAGGGGTAACCAGGAAGGTAGATGAGGGCAGTGCAGTTGATGTTGTCTATAGACTTTAGCAAAGGCCGTTGACAATGTACCACATGGTAGGTTGTTGCATAAGGTTAAAACTCACGGGATCCAGGGTGAGGTAACTAAATGGATAGAAAATTGGCTTCATGACAGAAGCCAGAGGGCTGTAGAGGATTGTTTTTCAAACTGGAGGCCTGATACCAGCGGAATGCCTCAGGGATCAGTGCTGGGTCCACTGTTATTTGTCATTTGTATTAATGAGTTGGATGAGAATTTAGGAGGGATGGTTAGCAACTTTGCAGATGATACCAAGATTGGTGGCAAAGTGGACAGTGAAGAAGGTTATCTCAGATTGCAACGAGATCTTGATCAATTGGGCCAATGGGCTGACGAATGGCAGATGGAGATTAATTTAGATAAATGCGAGGTGATTCATTTTGGTAGATTGAACCACGGTAGGACTTACTCAGTTAATAGTAGGGCGTTTGGGAAAGTGAAAGAACAAAGACATCTAGGGGTACACGTTCATAGCTCCTTGAAATTGGAGTCACAGATGGATAAGGTAGTGAAGAAGGTTTTTCCCAGATCAGAAGTGACGATCACGAGGGGTCACGGGCTCAAGGTGAGAGGGGCGAAGTATAACTCAGGTATTAGAGGGATGTTTTTTACACAGAGGGTGGTGGGGGCCTGGAATGCGTTGCCAAGTAGGGTGGTGGATGCAGACACGCTGACATCGTTTAAGACTTACCTGGATAGTCACATGCGCAGCCTGGGAATGGAGGGATAAAAACGATTGATCTAGTTGGACCAAGGAGCGGCATAGGCTTGGAGGGCCGAAGGGCCTGTTTCCTGTGCTGTACTGTTCTTTGAAGGCATTCCGCATGCTTGGTTTCATTGGCCACAACGTTGAATACTGTATTTGGGACGTATTGTTGAAGTTGTACAAGACATTAAACATAGAAAAATAGAAACCCTACAGTTCAGAAAGAGGCCATTCGGCCCATCGAGTCTGCACCGACCACAATCCCACTCAGGCCGTACCTCCATATTGCTACATATTTACCCACTAATCCCTCTAATCGACGCATCCCAGGACACTATGGGGCAATTTTAGCATGACCAATCCACCTAACCCGCACATCTTTGGACTGTGGGAGGAAACCGGGGTACCCGGAGGAAACCCATGCAGGCACAAGGAGAATGTGCAAACTCCACACAGACAGTGACCCAAGCCGGGAATCGAACCCAGGTCCCTGGAGCTGTGAAGCAGCAGTGGTAACCACTGTGCTACCGTGCCACACTTGGAATACCGTATACAGTTCTGGTCACCCTATTAGAGAAAGGATATGATTAAACTAGAAACAGTGCAGAAAATATTTATTAGAATGCTACCGAGCCTTGATGGTTTGAGTTAGAAGGAGAGTCTGAATAGACTGAGACTTTTTTCCCTGGAACGCAGTCGGTTCAGGGGTGATCTTACAGATTTTTATAAAATAATGAGAGGCATAGATGAGCTAGAGAGTCAACATCATTTCCCAAAGGTGAGAGAGTCTAAAACTAGAGGGCTTAGGTTTAAGGTGAGAGAGGAGAGATACAAAAGTTTCCAGAGGGGCAACCTTTTCACTCAGAGGGTGGTGAGTGTCAGGAGCAAGGTGCCAGTGGCCGTAGTAGAGGCGGGTGCAATTTTGTATTTAAAAAAAACATTTAGAAAGTTGCATGGGTAAGATGGGTATAGAGGGATATGGGCCAAATGCGGGCAATTGGGGCTAGTTTAGTGGTAAAAATTGGGCGGCATGGACAAGTTGGGCCGAAGGGCCTATTTCCATGCTGTAAACCTCGATGACTCATCCACCCTTTATTCTCCATTCTCATCCAAATCAGCTGAAAGAACCTCAAAGCTGAGTGGGATTGTGGTCGGTGCAGACTGGATGGGCCGAGCGGCCTCTTTCTGTACTATAGGGTTTCTATGTTTCTATGTTTAATGTCTTGTACAACTTCAACAAGACGTCCCAAATCCAGTATTCATTGTTCTGGCCAATGAAACCAATCATGCGGAATGCCTTCAAAGAACGAAAATCAAAGAACAGTACAGCACAGGAAACACGAGGTTAAAGTCCGACAGGTTTATTTGGTAGCACTGTTGTACACTTGCAGTCGCTGACACTTCTGCACTCCTGTCCTCTGGGTTCCCTTACCTACCTCAGCAGCCGCCACATCCTCCTGTCCCTGACCACTTTCCAAACTGGAAAGTTTTTTCAGAAGCCGTGTGACCGCCTCCTGAAACTAAGCTTCCAGGTAAAACTCTCCCTCCCTGATATGTTGCAGTGGCAAACTCCAGCTGAATGTCTCTGAGCCGAAGCTCCTCAAGCCGCAGATACTTACTGCAGACATACTTGCTCTGAATAACACCAGTATCCATGAGCACCCACATACTGCAGTCATCACACATCAACTGTCCTGATATACTTCTGATCTTAAACTAACGACTTAATTATTTTATTCAGTCATTTATTTTAGATATTAATAAATCTTATCGCAAAGTGCAGGACAAATTTCAACCTTGGGAAAATTGATCTTGACCACTTACTAGATATTCACCAACAGCTCACCACCTCCCTGTAGAAAAGCAGAAACCAATTCCCACAGGACAAAACGTTAGAACATACTCCCCACAAGGACCGACAAACAGACAACAGGGAACGACTGGATGCTGAATGAATAGAGTTTTACAACGTATCAGTTTATCAGCACCACCTTACATCCTCATCTCGAAACTAAATGCTCAGTCAGTCTCACTGTTTTCCCTTCAAATCCATGTCTCACTCTCACCCTGCGCAAACACTGTCTTTGTTTTCACTCCACTCAATGCATTTCCCACTCTCACAATTCACTATTTTCAACCCTTTCAATAAAGAGTGAGCAGAACTGCAGGGAAGGAAGAGGACAGGATGTGATCCTCCAGTGACAGGCACCTTAATAAGCATTGGCAATGCATGTCCTCCTGCTCCACTGTGGGGGAGGCCTTGTTACCAGGGGCTGCAGATATCAGCAAGACCTGCCATGAAAGTCTGAGCCTCCTGATTCAGCTTGATTGTGTGGACCTGGTGCTCACACATGTCATCATCAGAGGTTCAAGG
The DNA here is from genome assembly GCF_964213995.1 of Mustelus asterias. Lineage (NCBI taxonomy): Eukaryota > Metazoa > Chordata > Chondrichthyes > Carcharhiniformes > Triakidae > Mustelus > Mustelus asterias. The sequence goes on from NW_027591083.1 coordinate 11,094, forward strand.
TGCTTCCGTGCTGTGGTGAGACAGTCGGGAAGTGCATATCAAGGTGAGTGATGCCCTGGACATCTGTCTCAGTAAAATATCTTCAGGCCTGATACAATTTTTAGGAAGTGATTTATTTTGATACTAAAACTCTGTAGATCACATCGATTTGGTTTCCACAACCCGTGTGCCTCTATTGATTGGTCATTTTTAGCAGCCGAGCACTCAGCTTGTTGACACCGAAATATAACTCAGGATTAAATACAGAAATCAAGCAAATAATCCCCCAATCACCGGGGCTGAGGCAGGTAAGAGGAAAATGCTGCATTAGCAGCAGAATGAACCGGGTTTTACAATGTACAGGTACTGGATCCCGTATCGGAGGCGTTGGGCACTGGACCTGTTCCAGAATTGTGGATTTGGAGTTCTGGATAGCGTGCTTGTAAAACATGGAGAATCAGTGAGAAATAAAGACCCTGAGGCTTTTCTAATTTAATTATTATACTTTTATTATTTCATAATTTTACATATTGCATTGCAACCGAGGGAGAGGCAGCTGTCACACTGACAGATGCTGTGAAAATTGAAGGTTCGGGCTGATTTGGCAGATTTTGTGCCCTATCTGCTGGGTTGATAAAACATGGAGAAGGAATGAGAAATAAAGACGACAAGGCTTTTAGCTCATTATTGTACATTTATTATTTCATCATTTTACAACTCAAATTACAGATCCACTGAGGAGGAGACAGCTGCCATTCAGACACAGGCTGTGAATGTTGACAGTTCAGGGTTTAATGTGTGTCTTGTAAACATGTCCTGCAGCTTAAATTGTTTCAAGTACATGGGGTTTTCTTTCCGAAACACCTCTTGTCCCTTTTAGACCCACATAATATGCTGCTCTGTAATGAAGCTCTTCTGATCGATGCCATGAATCAGTTCCTCCGTGATCCTTATTCACCTGTCAATGGACAGATTCATCTTCATCATCACCGCTCTCATTCTCTTTATTCTTGGTCAAGACCATGGTGTCTATTCCATTGTGTGGAACTTGGCAGTGAATTTCAGCATTGTTGCCGATATTACAGAATCCTCAACATCTTCTTCATCCAACAGCTGGGCTTCAGCACAGGAAAGTCTTTCAAAAATACCAGCAATATTTACAAAATATCTTTCTTCTCGGACACACGGACACCGTTAAATTCAGGTTTAATTTCATCATCACCAATCAAGGAAATTTCTCGAAGATGGCAGGAAAATGCTGCATTTCTCACAGATGGGAGAGGATTTTACAATGTACAGGTACCAGACCCCATACCTGGGATGTCTGGGATCCAACATGTTCTGATCTTGTGGATTTGGCAGAGTTTGGGCTCTTTGTGGCGTGCTTATAAAACATGGAGAAGGAATGAGAAATAGAGACGACAAGGCGTTTAGTTCATTATTTTACATTTATTGTTTCATAATTTTACAACTCAAATTACAGATCCACCGAGGATGAGATATCGACCGTACTGAGACAGGCTGTGAATATTGAAGGTTCAGGCACTGACTACACCGTTTAAACATGTCCTGTAGTTTATGGATTCTGGTTTCTGGATGGCATGCTGATAAAACACGGAGAAGGAATGAGAAATAAATACTTTTATTTCATTATTGTACTTTTATTATTTCTTAATTTTACAACTCAAATTGCATATCATCTGAGGAAGAGAAAGCAGGACTTTCACATCTGCCAATAGATCTTCAGCAACGTTTTCTCCTCAGAGAGATGAAAAGCTCTAAATTCAGGTTTAATTTCACCATCACCATTTAAGAACATGGGAAATGGCTTGAGGTTGTGCCTTCCATTTATCAAACTACCTTGGGGTACCGTTGGCCCAGCCTTGGCAGCACTGCAGAGTGCATGGTTCACATTGAATACTACTTGGAATTCCCTCCCACCCAAGCCTCTGTTCAATGCAATGAGCATTTTGTGCATGAATTCAGCCTTGTATCTGGTCGCGATTGCCCGCAAAATACATTGATCCTTGGGCTGAATGGAGGACACACATTTGGGCAGAAAATAAGTTCTGAAAACAATGTTCCTGATGAGGACAAAATAACCATGCAGCTCTCAGGAACCCCCAGAGACCAACACTGAACCCTGGCTTCAGGGACAAAATGGCTCTCGGACCAATCAAGGGAAATTGGTTGAGTCATCCATGTGCACTTGTTGATTGGCCTTGTAAACAACAGGGAAGACTCTGATCCCTTTGAACAATGTAATCTTCTGACTGTTGCAAATAACACATGTTCACATGCCCTGCTCTTTGACCTTCTTCCAATATTATCATGGAAAATTCATCCAAGTATGTCTCTGCAGCTTCATGATCAGTGAAGGTTTCTTCACCATATACTTTCAGCACACACACACCATGGCAGTTTGTAAACTTGTTCTGCCACCCTGACGCTCAATAACATGGCGTTGTTATGCCCAGTTCTTTATGGAACACTTTCGCTTTGGCCATGGTAATGGATATGTTGCACTCTGACAGTGTCTGATTCACTCTAATAACACTTTGTCTACATGGACAGTCTTTAACTGATGGAGGGTTTTCCTATGATCCATTAATTTGGGCACATCACTGTCAGAATAACATTTAATTTCTCCATTTGCTTCTTCAGATCAAAAATGGGTGATGTCCCGACACCATTCTATTTGCTTAACCTTTTCCCTGAGGTGCCTTTCTCCAGACGCATCAGTAACTCTACTTTCTGCTTTATAGTCAGTGACCTTTTGTCTTGGTGCTCCTGCCAGCCACGGGACTTTTGACATGAAAACACTCGTAATAAAGTGTAGAATTATACAGAGAGAGACATGTTCTAGCAATGGTTAAACTGCGTGTGCTGGTTATGGATATGGGAATCTGGGACTTGACAAAACACTCTGTGCGTCAATTCCAAATTGTATCATGTGGCGTCAGCGTCAAGTGTAATAGGTTTTTGAGACCCTCCTGTTTCTGGGACGCTGGATAAGGGGTCCAGTACCTGTACCAGTTTACAAGGGGGATGATTCTCATTCAAATATACTGCACAGAATTCTAGGAAGTAGCCATCCATGTGCGGCACGGTAGCACAGTGGTTAGCACTGCTGCTTCACAGCTCCAGGGTCCCGGGTTCGATTCCCGGCTCGGGTCACTGTCTGTGTGGAGTTTGCACATTCTCCTCGTGTCTGCGTGGGTTTCCTCCGGGTGCTCCGGTTTTCTCCCACAGTCCAAAGATGTGCGGGTTAGGTTGATTGGCCAGGTTAAAAAAAAAAAAATTGCCCCTTAGAGTCCTGGGATGCGTAGGTTAGAGGGATTAGCGGGTAAAATATGTGGGGGTAGGGCCTGGGTGGGATTGTGGTCGGTGCAGACTCGATGGGCCGAATGGCCTCCTTCTGCACTGTAGGGTTTCTATGTTTCTATGTTAGCCAAGTAGTGCTGAGGTCAAAGATGGTGGAGACACTTGTGTGGGAATGGTGACTTAAATCAGCTGATGAAATATTAGCCAATGGTTCCAGCGTGAAGAGTGAAATCAGCTTGAGCTATAAGTGTGACACATGCTGTCGGTGTATTTGCAGCAGATGGAGTGTCTGTAGTTTTCCTGTTATTGCACTGCTGGTGAACAATAATCTGATGAGAATTCTACCTCAACATCCAGCCCAGTGTTTGGGAAAATTATGATTCCCTAAATTAAAGGAGGGTTGTCCATCAACAACACTCCATTGATATACTTGGCCTCGCAGTATCAAGCTTCATTACCCAGAGTAACAATTGGATCGTGTTTGGAAAAATTATGATTCCCTAAATTAAAGGAGGGTTGTCCTTATTCTTGAAATGAATTGGGATTCTCGATGATGTCTCTGAGGTCAGAATGGCAGCATTTAACACATTTAATTCAACCAAGGCATCAGCACCCTGATTCTGAGTCTGGCATTGATTCACTGAATCTTTGAAAGGAAACATTTCTCAAGAGGATTTGGATTTCACAGCAGGTCATTGCTGAGATCTGCATCAGCTGGATAACGTTTGACCAGCCAGAGGTTCTGATGGCTGAATTGTACAATCCTCTCCTGAGGCTTCAGCAACTACAGGAATGGAGAGGAGAGCTGGAAATGCCGTGTCCACATTTCCCCTCACATCCCGCATGGCTCAGACACTCAGATGGAGCTCTTGCTGTGGGATCTGGTGATTGAAATGAGGTCACATTTGCCAAGGATGGAAGGAAACGGCCAGCCTCGTATAACCAGCAGGCATGAATGGAAGGGGCTGAGAAAGTGAGCAGGAACATTGTGGGACATGGGGAAAGTGTGTCAAGACGTTCATGGACATCAGGAGGTCAGGAAAGTGCGTGACGTAACTCGCTCAGGAGCCGAGACTCACACTCTTATTTTCCCAGCATTTCCCAGCACAACTGGATAGCAGGGCGGCACGGTAGCACAGTGGTTAGCACTGCTGCTTCACAGCTCCAAGGACCTGGGTTCGATTCCCGGCTTGGGTCACTGTCTGTGTGTGAGTTTGCACATTCTCCTCGTGTCTGCATGGGTGTCCTCCGGGTGCTCCGGTTTCCTCCCACAGTACAAAGATGTGTGGGTTAGTTTGATTGACCACGCTAAAATTGCCCTTAGTGTCCTGAGAAGCGTAGGTTCGAGGGATTAGTGGGTAAATGTGTAGGGATATGGGGGTAGGGCCTGGGTGGGATTGTGGTCGGTGCAGATTCGATGGGCCGAATGGCCTCTTTCTGTGCTGTAGGGTTTCTATGATTCTATGAACTCCACAAAACAACACCCCTTACACCTGCATTCATTCCTGTCTCTCCAGACACTTCCTCACATCCTCATCTGAAAAGCCAAGTGCCCACTCAGCCACATCATTGTGTCATCACAGCCATGTCTCACTCTCACCCTGCACTAACACTGACTTGGTTTTCACCCCACTCAATGCATTTCTCACTCTCAGAATTCTCTATTTCCATCCCTTTCAGTTTGACCAACAAGTTCTACTACTTCACATATTTATCTAACTTTCCTGTAAAATTTGCAATGTTCTCATCCCTCAACCATTCCCAGTAACACAGCATTTAGATAGAGGTCGGTGGGAAGGTAGCTACAGACCGTCAATTATAAATAAATTAAAGGATGTAGAGCTGCACTGAGAAAAAGACTGGGACACAGAGGATGATGCCGTGAGGAGAATTTCAATTGTCCTCCATTCCTCCTTAGCTTTTTACAGACAATGATTGGTCTTGGGTTGGGATTCGATCTCTCTTCTAATTAATCCACTTGCCTTTGATACTTCATTTCTCATGATTTCACTCTGTGGCAGTTTGGTCAAAACCCCATTTCTTCGCACGCATCCTGACACGAACCATGTACCTGTAGCAGAAGAAGAAATTAGACACAGAAAATACTGGACAGTAACAAGTATAACAACAGGTATTTTATAGCTTCCCTCAAATAGTAAAACCATTCACCCCATAAATACTGAAGATTCTGAGTGTAAAACTGACTGGTTTGTTACATTTCTTGTAATTTTACTGGTGTCAGCTCAGTATGAAAAGCAGAAGATTCCATAAGTTCTGGAGTTGAACAACTTACAACTTCTTCAAACCATTTCCCAGTTTCTGCCTCCAAAGCTTTTCGTGCTAAGTGTCTGAATGAAGAATTTCTTCAACTCTCCACATTTCCTTTCTCACGTCTGAATGCTCGGTGTTGGTGGAATATCTTAGCAGCTGAATGTTGATGTGTTCACTCTGCCCTAATTTAGTCATTCGTTCCATCCCTACACTACATTCAATATCAATCAGTCGCCTCAAGAGGAAGGTTCTCAACTACCTGTAAAAATAAACATTTTACAGCACCAACCTTGTGAGTGCCAGCTGGCTACCAATGTTCCATTGTTCAAGCTCCCTTCGCAAAACAAAGATGTTCAGACCTTCTGCACATCCGCTTTCACTCCTAAAGGGATCAACCAGAGAGTAAGGGTCAGTGCAGCTCCATTTCTGTCACTGGAACGGGGTGTGAAACCTCCTGTCTCTAATTTATCCAGTTTACAAACCCAATGAAATGTGTGATCTCACTGTGATACCACCGTTTCCCTCATCCAGTTAAAGGGCCTCATCCTGATGCGGGTCTTGGGGAAACATCCCTGGGTTTCACTTTGGCCGTCATGATAGAAGGAGCTAGAATGTAAAAACAAATTCAGAGAATAAGAGGAGGGACTGGCCTTAATGAGAATATCAGCCTTCTCCCTGCCACATTCCCCGAGTGAAGGATGAACCCAATGTTCCAACATCCTGTTGAGTTTGTAGAGCTGAATGCTCCAGATCATCAATGATGCCGGAGACATTGATCAGGACCCACTGAGGCGGGGCTTTAATCATTGGCTGGGGAATTGATTGCTGCCAATGGGAAGGTTTACATGGAGCCGATTCCAATTCAGACTGCACTATACATGTTGTTTAGATCCAGACTTTTCAATAAGTCGCTGCCCAAGAGAAGGGCAATAGTTGATGAACTACTTCTGTTCAGATTTATTGTGTACAAGTGGAGGGGAGAGTGGAGAAGGTGGTAAATGTCTTCCTGAACCTTTAGTGTGAGGCACAGTAAAGGAAGGTACTACTGCCCACAGTTCAGACTGACGCCAGTAATACAGCTGCAAACATTTACACAGCACGGAGTGAGCACCAAATTCAAGGACAGGTAGCAGCCAGTCAGTGAGAGACATACCTGAGAGTTGGGCTGTGTGACCATCTTTACCCAAGTTCCAGGACCCAGACAATCCATGAGCAACAATATTGAAGATTTATTCGCAACCGCAACTTCAGCTGTTCCATCCTACTCTGCATCAATATTACTGGCTCTGTTATAATAATCACATTGCTCATTATCATGTTCACACATTACCTTACAAGGTAATGATATTGAGGCAAACCAATCACTTCTTCACCGCCCACCTTCACTCCGAGATAGATCAGGCCGTTAGTAAGAGCCTGTGAGTTCCACTGGAACTGGTTGTGCTGATGAACCGACTCTGATGTTTAATCTCAAGGTGATGCTCAGTGTGAGAACGAGACTTGCTCTGTAATATCATGAAACATCAACCAATCAAGGGCCTTGGCTTGATGGACAAATACCCTTGGGTTTCATTTGGGTCACAATCAGAGTGAGAAGATTATCTGATATATTCTGTCCGACAGATTGTGCAATGTTTGGAACTCTCTTCCCCAGAAAGTGGTGGAGGACAGGGTCAATGAACATTTGGAAGACAGAAGTAGATAGATTCCTGACTAACAAGGGAGTCAATGGTTCTCAGAGGTCGGCAGAGATGAGGCACATTCAGATCAGCTGTGATCTTACTGAATGACGTTGGAACAGGCTCGAGCGCTCGAATGGGCCACTTCTACTCCTTATTCAAATGTTGGTATCAGCTAAAATAAAACATTTCCATATGGATACAACCCAGTGGACATGGCAGGTAGAGCAATGGTGATGGGATTGATGGCCTTCTCCATGTCCTCCTGCTGGGTAAACCATGTTTAAAATTGATTCTATATCCTTTGAATCAGTGTTTGTGGTTTCTGGGATATGGAGCACTGTAGGGCAGAATACTCGGGATAATCAATGGTGCCAGCGAACATTGGTCATGATCCATTGGTGCTGGCTTGGTACCAGGGGCAGAGGAACCAATCAGTGCTGTTGGGAGAAGCTGAACCAAAATCTTGCTGGAATATATGTGTTGTTGTAGCCGAGGATTCACAACGAGTTCAACCGAGAGAAAGGCTGTGGAAGATGAATCATTTTCATTGAGCTCCATTGTGTAGATTCAGTGAGCAGGGGACAGATATCTACCTGGAACTTTAGAGTGAATCAGGCAAACATTGAACATTTCTGCCAAGCTCTAGAAATCTCCCAGCCAATCCTATAGGAGATGAATCCAATACAGAACAAGGCAACAAAACACAACTATTTCATCTTGCAGCCGTTTAACTGAATTTGTTGGGTCAATAAGAAAATTAAAATTAAAATACAACTATACCTTTCTGGCTACCTTCTCGAAGCTTCTGAAGATTCGGTCTATCATGTGCTTTGGTCTGATTTGTTTCACAGCATTTTTGATGGGTTTCAATGGGTGTTCATGTGTTTTAATTGTGGACCCTTTGTATTTGTGTGCTGTGCGCCAAAATGTCTAGTTTCAGCCATATATAGGCATCAAGTATTTTGTTTGACTGAAACACGTCTGCCTCATGTATATAGTGGTGATTTGTTTGTCGGGAAATGTATAACTGCCCTTTTACACTTGATAATGTGTCCTGGTGCATCTCTGGTTTCTAATTGTCCGATCTTGAATTTTGCAAAAAGCCTGTCTCTCGGCAGAATTGCCTCTGTGCATTTGGACTGAGGGAATCGCAGCTTACCGAGGCCAGTGAGCCTCACATCTGTGGTGGGTAAGTTGTTGGAAAGCATTTTGAGAGACAGGACCTACAGGCATTTAGAGACGCAAGGACTGATTAGGGACAGTCAGCATGGCTTTGTGAGAGGAAAATCATGTCTCACAAATTTGATTCAGTTTTTTTGAATGGGTAACCAAGAAGGTAGATGATGGCAGTGCAGTTGATGTTGTCTACATGGATTTTAGCAAGGCCTTTGACAAGGTACTGCATGGTCGGTTGTTGCATAAGGTTAAATCTCACGGGATCCAGGGTGAGGTGTCTCAGTGGATACAAAATTGGCTTGATGACAGAAGCCAGAGGGTGGTTGTCGAGGGTTGTTTTTCAAACTGGAGGCCTGTGACCAGCGGTTGCCTCACGGATCAGTGCTGGGCCCACTGTTATTTGTCATTTATATTAATGATTTGGATGAGAATATAGGAGGCATGGTTAGTAAGTTTGTAGATGATACCAAGGTTGGTGGCATATTGGACAGTGAAGTTATCTCCGATTGCAACAGGATTTTGATCAATTGGGCTGACGAATGGCAGATGGATTTTAATTTAGATAAATGCGAGGTGATGTAATTTGGTAGATTGAACCAGGGCAGGACTTGCTCAGTTAATGGTAGGGCGTTGGGGAGAGTTACAGAACAAAGAGATCTCGGGGTGCATGTTCATAGCTCCTTGAAAGTGGAGTCACAGGTGGACAGAGCGGTGAAGAAGGCATTCGGAATGCTTGGTTTCATTGGTCATAACATTGAATAAAGAATTTGGGACGTCTTGAAGTTGTACAAGACATTGACAAGGCCACACTTGGAATACTGTGTACACTTCTGGTCACCCTATTGTAGAAATAATATAATTAAACTAGAAAAAGTGCAGGAAAGATTTACTAGGATGCGACCCGGACTTGATGGTTTGAGTGAAAAGGAGAGGCTGGATAGACTGGGACTTTTGTCTCGGGAGTGTAGAAGGCTGAGGGGTGATGAGGGGCACAGATCATCTTGATAGTCAATATATTTTTCCGAAGTTGGTGGGGGGCGGGGGGGGAGGGGGGCGGGGAGGTGGGGGGGGGGGCAGAGGGGGGAGGGGGGGTGGTCTAAAACTAGAGGGCACAGGTTTAAGTTAAGAGGCGAAAGATCCAAAGTATCCAGAGGGGCATTTTTTTTCACACAGACAGTGGTGAGTGTCTGGAACAAGCTGCCAGAGGTAGTAGTAGAGGCGGGTACAATTTTGTGTTTTAAAAACATTTAGACAGTTACATGGTTAAGATTGGCATAGAGGGATATGGGCCAAATGCGGGCAATTGGGATGAGCTGAGAACATGGAACAGCACAGTACAGCTCCTTCGGCCCTCTGTTGTGCCGAGCTTTCTCCGAAACCAAGATCAAGCTATCCCACTCCCTATCATTCTGGTGTGATCCATGTGCCTATTCAAGAACAGCTTGAAAGTTGCTAAAGTGTCCGACTCCACTATCACAGCAGGCAGTCAATTCCACACCCCAACCACTCTCTGAGTAAAGAACCTACCTCGGACATCCCTCCTATATCTCCCACCATGGACCATATAGTTATGCCCCCTTGTAATAGCTCCATCCACCCGAGGAAATAGTATTTGAACGTTCACTCTATCTATCCCCTGAACATCTTATAAACCTCTATTAAGTCGCCACTCAACCTCCTCCTCTATAAAAAGAAAAGCCCCAGCTCCCTCAACCTTTCCTCATGAGACCTACCCTCCAAACCAGGCAGCATCCTGGTAAACCTCCTTTGCACTCTCTCCAAAGCTTTCACATCCTTCTGATAGTGAGGTGACCAGAACTGCACACAATATTCCAAATGTGGTCTCACCAAGGTCCTGTACACGGATCTTAAACTCCAACCCCCTGTTAATAAATGCTAACACACTATAGGCCTTCTTCACGGCTCTATCCACCTGAGTGGCAACTTTAAGAGATCTGTGGATATATACCCCAAGATCTCTCTGTTCCTCCACATTCCTCAGAACCCTACCTTTGACCCTGTAATCCGCATTCAAATTAGTCCTACCAAAATGAATGACCTCACATTTATCAGGGTTAAACTCCATCTGCCATTTTTCGGCCCAGCTCTGCATCCTATCTATGTCTCTTTGCAGCCTACAACAGCCCTCCACCTCATCCACTACTCCACCAATCTTGGTGTCATCAGAAAAGCTACTGATCCACCCTTCAGCCCCCTCCTCCAAGTCATTGATAAATATCACACAAAGCAGGGGACCCAGCACTGATCCCTGTGGTACACCGCTAGCAACCTGCCTCCAGTCTGAAAATTTGCCATCCGCCACCACCCTCTGTCTTCTATGAGATAGCCAGTTACGTATACAATCGGCCAAATTCCCCTCTATCCCACACCTCCTTATTTTCTTCATGAGCCGACCATGGTGGAACTTATTAAACGCCTTACTAAAATCCATGCATATGACATCAACTGCTCTACCTTCACCGACACACTTACCTCCTCAAAGAATTCAATCTAGTTTGTGAGGCAAGACTTGCCCTTCACGAATCCGTGTTGACTATCCCGAATTAAGCTGCATCTTTCCAAATGGTCATAAATCCTATCCCTCAGGACATTTTCCATGAGCTTACCGACCACTGAAGTAAGACTAACCGGCCGATAATTACCAGGGTCATTCCTATTTCCTTTCTTGAACAGAGGAACGACATTCGCCACTCTCCAATCCTCTGACACTATCCCCGTGGACAGTGAGGACTCAAAGATCAAAGCCAAAGGCTCGGCAATCGCATCCCTTGCCCCCCAAAGAATCCTAGGATAAATCTCAGCTGGCCCAGGGGACTTATCGACCCTCGGGTTTTTCACAATTGCTAATGCACCTTCCCTCAGAACATCTACCTCCTCCAGCCTATCAGCCTGTCTCACACTCTCATCCTCAAAAACATGGCCCCTCTCCTTGCTGAACACTGAAGAAGAGTATTCATTCAAAGCCTCTCCTATCTTTTCTGACTCCATGTACAAGTTCCCACTCCTGTCCTTAGGGGTTTTTAAAAAAACGGGCGGCATAGACAAGTTGGGCCGAAGGGCCTCTTTCCATGCTGTAAACCTCGATGAATCTACCTTTCATTCAGGCCATTTTCTGTGCCCTTGTGTCAGTTTTTATGTCAGCTCCCTGTGCTTGTGTTTCTGGCCTCATGGCTGTCTGCAGCGGGTTCCCTTCCAATGATTCTACTTTACTCGAGCAGTCGCCGGCTGCTACAAATTCCATTGGGTTCACCAATTCCCTTCAGGGAAGGAAATTTGCCATCAACCTGGTCTTATCTTGATCTGTCCAATGTGAATCCAGACTCAAAGCAATGTGGTTGACTCTCAACTGCTGTGTGAAATGGCCGAGGCAAGCGACTGGGAAATGAGGGGTGAGCAACAGTTCTGGGTTTGCCACTGACACCCACATCCAATGAAATAAATCAAAGAACACATCCCCCATCTTCGATCCGTGTCCCTCTAATTTAAAAAAAACTGACCATTTACTGGATTCCTTCAACAGAGGGAACAAATTCTCCCTGTCGAATCTATCATCTTGAAAAAACATTTTCAACACCAGACTAATCATCTATGCAACACATGTTGTGATAATTTGACCTGTTAGTTCTCTGATATCCTCCTGCACCCCCCTCCAGGGCCAATATATCCTGAGCTGTGATGTTCAGGCTGGAACTCAAAACTCCCGATGGGGACTAATGAAGTGTGTGGTGACATTTTGTTTGGCAAATCCTTGGGCTGCATTTAAATGACAATGACTTACCCGTGCTGCAGTGCAAGAACTGGTGTCCATGTGGTCACGTCGCAGAGAACAGGGAGTGCGGACAATGACAGCAATGGGATTCCTCACCGCCGTCTATTGACCTTAAGAAGTTTTTATGCTTGAAGCATATTTCACCATTGTTGGTAGTTTCAAAATCAGTTGTTTTAGTGTGACTATCTTCATATAGTTTGAATTAATGGTATTACATATTGTAGCTGAATTAACAAAAGCCATTTAAAACAAAAACGAAACCTGCCATATTGGAAAGCAGTTTAACAACACCAGGTTAAAGTCCAACAGGTTTATTTAGTAGCAAAAGCCACACAAGCTTTCGGCTTTTGCTACCAAATAAACATGTTGGACTTTAACCTGGTGTTGTTAAACTTCTTACTGTGTTTACCCCAGTCCAACGCCGGCATCTCCACATCATTGGAAAGCAGACAGATTAGTTCAACAGATAGCCTTAATTGTGGAACAGTTAAAGGATAACTAATTCATTAAAATATGTGTTAGGTTGGTGTGGTGATCATATCCTCCGCTCCAGAAGCATCCCTTCCTCTATTGAGATTAAAGCCCTCTCTCCTTCCCTAGTTGTGTAGTTTGCAAGAACGTTGCTGGCAGCAGGTTCAGATGTAGATCATCCCAACGGTACAGCCCCCACTTTCTCCAGAACTGATTTTAATGTCCCACAAGCTGAAACTTACCTCTTCCACCAGTCTTTCAAACCATGTATTCATCTCTCTAATGTGATGTGCACTATGCTAATTTGCACGCGGCTGCGGTAATCATCTCCAGATTATAACCTTGTGTGTTCTGTTGTTTAATTCAGTGTCTATTTCCTGATAATGTCTGTGCAGAAGCTGCTTCTTCATTCTACCTATGTCACTGGTACCGACATGGTCCACAACAGTGGGATCCTCCTCACAACTACGGTCATCTCCAGCCAGATGTCCTGAACTCTGGCATGGGGCAGGCAACACAGTCAACAGCACTCTGACTCCTTGTTACAGAGAAAATTGTCAATCCCTCTGATGAAGGAGCAGCACTCCGAAAGCTCGTGCTACCAAATAAACCTGCTGGACATGAACCTGGTGTTGTGAGAATTCTTACGTTGCCTACCCCAATCCAACGCCGGCATCTTCACATCATCAATGCCTCTCACTATACTGTCACTTACTCCCACGAATTTACTCTGTGCCTCTCCCATCCCAGCCCCTCACCTCCCCCCACGGCCCACTGAACAGCTTCCTATACCACAGTGCCACAGTCAGTCACATCATGTGTGTCCAACTGACGCACATGTTAGACGGCTTGACAGCTCTGGAGCGGTGGGTGAATTCACTTTGGAGCATCCACGATGCTGAAAAAGTCGTGGATATCACGTTCAGTGAGTTGGTGACACCGCAGATAACAGTTACTGAGGGAGATAGAGAATGGGTGACCACCAGACAGAGGAAGAGTCGGAAGGCAGTGTAGGGGTCCCCTGCAATCATCTCCCTCCAAAGCAGATATACCATTTTGGATACTGTTGGGGGAGATGGCTCACCGGGGGAAGGTGGCAGCAGCCAGGTTCATGGCACCCTGGCTGGCTCTGCTGGACAGGAGGGCAGGAAAAAGAGTGGCAGAGCGACAGTGATAGGGGACTCAATTGTAAGGGGAATAGACGGGTGTTTCTGTGGATGCAAACAAGACTCCAGGATGGTATGTTGCCTACCTGGTGCAAGGATCAAGGGTGTCTCGGAGCAGCTGCAGGACATTCTGGAGGGGGAGGGTGAACAACCAGCTGTCGTGGGGCATATCGGCACCAACACTGTCGGTAAAAAATGGGATGAAGTCCGACAAGCTGAATTTAAGGAGTTAGGAGTTAAACTAAAATGTAGGAGCTCAAAGGTAGTAATCTCAGGATTACTTCCAGTGCCACGTGTTAGTCAGAGTAGGAATGTCAGGAGAGCCAAGATGAATATGTGGCTTGAGAGATGGTGCAAGATGGAGGGATTCAAATTCCTGGGACATTGGAACCGGTTCTGAAGGAGATGGGACCAGTACAAAACAGACGGTCTGCACCTGGGCAGGACTGGAACCAATGTCCTGAGGGGAGTGTTTGCTCGTGCGGTTGGGGAGGCTTTAAATTAATGTGGCGCGGGGATGGGGACCGACGCAGGAAGTCAGAGGGAAGTAAAGTGGGGACAGAAACTAAAGGCAGCAAAAGGAAAAGTGGAAGACAGAAAAACCGAAGACAAAAATCAAAAAGGGCCAGAGTACAGAGTACAGAGACTGTGGAGAACTCAGTGATTGGCTCCAGTAAAGGGCCAGAGTACAGAGTACAGAGACTGTGGAGAACTCAGTGAACGGGTCCAGTAAAGGGCCAGAGTACAGAGACTGTGGAGAACTCAGTGAATGGGTCCAGTAAAGGGCCAGAGTACAGAGTACAGAGACTGTGGAGAACTCAGTGAATGGGTCCTGTAAAGGGCCAGAGTACAGAGTCCAGAGACTGTGGGGAACTCAGTGAATGGGTCCAGTAAAGGGCCAGAGTACAGAGTACAGAGACTGTGGAGAACTCAGTGAATGGGTCCAGTAAAGGGCCAGAGTACAGAGACTGTGGAGAACTCAGTGAATTAGTCCAGTAAAGGGACAGAGTACAGAGTACAGAGACTGTGGAGAACTCAGTGAATTGGTCCAGTAAAGGGACAGAGTACAGAGTACAGAGACTGTGGAGAACTCAGTGAATGGGTCCAGTAAAGGGCCAGAGTACAGAGTACAGAGACTGTGGAGAACTCAGTGAATGTGTCCAGTAACGGGCCAGAGTACAGAGACTGTGTAGAACTCAGTGAATGGCTCCAGTAAAGGGCCAGAGTACAGAGTACAGAGACTGTGGAGAACTCAGTGAATGTGTCCAGTAAAGGGCCAGAGTACAGAGTACAGTGACTGTGGAGAACTCAGTGAATGGGTCCCGCAAAGGGCCAGAGTACAGAGTACAGAGACTGTGGAGAACACAGTGAATGGGTCCCGTAAAGGGTCAGAGTACAGAGTACAGAGACTGTGGAGATCTCAGTGAATGGGTCCAGTAACGGGCCAGAGTACAGAGTACAGAGACTGTGGAGAACTCAGTGAATGGCTCCAGTAAAGGGCCAGAGTACAGAGTCCAGAGACTGTGGGGAACTCAGTGAATGGGTCCAGTAAAGGGCCAGAGTACAGAGTACAGAGACTGTGGAGAACTCAGTGAATGGGTCCAGTAAAGGGCCAGAGTACAGAGACTGTGGAGAACTCAGTGAATTAGTCCAGTAAAGGGACAGAGTACAGAGTACAGAGACTGTGGAGAACTCAGTGAATGGGTCCAGTAAAGAGCCAGAGTACAGAGTACAGAGACTGTGGAGAACTCAGTGAATTGGTCCAGTAAAGGGACAGAGTACAGAGTACAGAGACTGTGGAGAACTCAGTGAATGGGTCCAGTAAAGGGCCAGAGTACAGAGTACAGAGACTGTGGGGAACTCAGTGAATGGGTCCATTAAAGGGCCAGAGTACAGAGTACAGAGACTGTGGAGAACTCAGTGAATGGGTCCAGTAAAGGGCCAGAGTACAGAGTACAGAGACCGTGGAGAACTCAGTGAATGGGTCCAGTTAAGGGCCAGAGTACAGAGTACAGAGACTGTGGATAACTCAGTGAATGGGTCCAGTAAAGGGCCAGAGTACAGAGTACAGAGACTGTGGAGAACTCAGTGAATGGGTCCAGTTAAGGGCCAGAGTACAGAGTACAGAGACTGTGGAGAACTCAGTGAATGGCTCCAGTAAAGGCAGTAAGAAGTCTCACAACACCAGGTTAAAGTCCAACAGGTTTATTTGGTAAAGGGCCAGACTACAGAGACTGTAAATTCTCAGAATTGACAGGGTGAACCCCATTATCTTTCTGCTGCATGTGTGTATCATTCCATCCAAGGCTGAGGAGGCCGACGTGAGGTGGAGTGCATAAAACGTTAATCAGTTCTCTGAGCAGCCTTTGGCTAAGACGCTGTATAACAGAAACATCGCGTCACCTTGGTTTTCAGCCAGACCTGTTGGGATGAAGGCTGGAATCTGTGTCGACTTTTCCATTATCTTTTATACAAAAACAGCGTGGAAATAATTTAATTTTAACCTTTTGGACTTAAGTAAGAATTCAGTAAAAAGGGGAACAGAAAGCTGAGACTCTGAAGAATACAGCTACACAGTTACACCGGGGGCAGCAGAGTGGGCAGCACTGTTGCGAGAGACCTGGTTTCCATTCCCGGCTTGGGACACTGTCTGTGCAGAGTCTGCATGTTTTTCCCATGTCCGTGTGGAATTCCTCCAGGTGCTGCAGTTTCCTCCCACACTCCAAAGATGTGTAGGTTAGGTGGATTGGCCATGGTAAATTGCCGGGTAGTGTCAGGGGAATCAGTCGGGTAAATGCATGGAGTTGCGGGGATAGTGTCCAGGTGGGATTGTTGTCGTGCAGACTCCATGGGCCGAATGGCCTCCTTCTGCACTGTCAGGATTCTATCAACAGACTTATTCAAATTCCAGTTGGTGAGAATTGTCTTATAAGCACTTTCATAGAATCATAGAACATAGAATATTACAGCGCAGTACAGGCCATTCGGCCCTCGATGTTGCGCCGACCAGTGGTATCAATCTAAAGCCCCTCTAATCTACACTATTCCAATATCATCCATATGTTTATCCAATAACCACTTGAACGCTCTCAACGTTGACGAGTCCACCACTGCTGCAGGCAGGGCATTCCACGCCCTTAGTACTCTCTGAGTAAAGAACCTACCTCTAACATCTGTCCTATATCTCTCACCCCTCAATTTAAAGCTATGTCCCCTCGTGCTAGCCATCACCATCCAAGGAAAAAGGCTCCCACTGTCCACCCTATCTAATCCTCTGATCATCTTGTATGCCTCTATTAAGTCATCTCTTAACCTCCTTCTCTCTAACGAAAACAACCTCAAGCCCCTCAGCCTTTCTTCATACGATTTTCCCCCCATACCAGGCAACATCCTGGGAAATGTCCTCTGCACCCTTTCCAACACTTCCACATCTTTCCTATAATATGGCGACCGGAACTGTACGCAATACACCAAATGCGGCCGCACCAGAGTTTTGTACAGTTGCAGCATGACCTCCTGGCTCCGAAACTCAATCCCTCTACCAATCAAAGCTAACACACCGTCCGCCTTCTTAACAACCCTATCAACCTGGGTGCCAACTTTCAGGGATCTATGCACATGGACACCCAGATCCCTCTGTTCATCCACACGACCAAGTATCTTACCATTAGCCCTGTACTCTGTATTCCATAGTATTCATAGAATCCCTGCAGTGCAGAAAGAGGTTATTTGGCCCATCGAGTCCGCACTGACCACATTCCCACCCAGGCCCTATCCCCATAACCCCACATATTTACCCTACTACCCCCCTGCTATTTTCTTGTCAATTATCTCTTACAGATGTTTATTGATCAAATGCCAGAAATAATACTCAAGGCAAAACTGCTATCACTGTATAAAGGGCAAAACACATGAATTCTGACACTCTTCCAAAGCACTGTGGAAATCCAAATCTGTGTCCCTCTGAAGGTCTATTTCAATGTCTCAGTGTGTATGGATGAACATTTCTGTTGTGGTGTCTATTCATGCTAATCGTTCACAATATCTGTGTTTAATTGTGATTCTATTTCACAATCACTTTGTTTGCCTCCGATTCTCCCTATGCCCCAGTGTGTATCTGTGATTCTCTCTCTGTGTCCCTGTGTGTATCTGTGATTCTCTCTCTGTGTCCCTGTGTGTATCTGTGATTCTCTCTCTGTGTCCCTGTGTGTTTCTGTGATTTTATCTGTGTTCCTGTGTGTATCTGTGATTCTCTCTCTGTGTCCCTGTGTGTATCTGTGATTCTCTATCTGTGTCCCTGTGTGTGTCTGTGATTCTTTCTCTGTGTTCCTGTGTGTATCTGTGATTCTCTCTCTGTGTCCCTGTGTGTTCCTGTGATTGTGTGTTCTTGTGTGTTTCTCTATTTAATTTCCCATCTCTCTGTCCATGTATAGTATCTTTGAAAACAAATATAACTTAGTGCACCTCTCGGATATCACCTGAAGCATTCACTCTGTCCACCTTTGTGCAGTTTTCCAACTGAGTGTTCTTTCAGTGAAGGAGCATTTTCCCTCCTGTGACGGCTCCTTACACACCTCCAATGAGTAACCCGGAAGGACAAGGACATTGGATAGATTACAAAATCACCACCTGAAAGTTCATCTCCGAGTCACACACCATCCTGACTTGGAATCTATGTAGTCATTGCTTCACTGTCGCTGAGTCAAATCCAGTAGCTCCCTCCGGAACTGCAAGGCCAGCAGGAATGAGCCATCACATGTTGCCCTTGAGAATGTGATGGTGAGCTGCTTTTTGACATTGCTGCTGTCCATTGGGTGTTGGGGAGGAAGTGCCTGGATTTGACTCAGTGACAGCAATGGAACAGTGATAGCGTTCCAAGTCAGCATGGTGTGTGTATTGGAGGTGATGTTGCTGATGGTGATGTTCTCAGTTTCTGCTCTGTCGAGGAATAGTGTTTACTGGTTAGGAAGGTGCTGTTGAAGGAGTCTTGGTGAGTTCCTGCAGTGGATCTTGTTGGTGATATGCACGGCAGTCTGTGATTCTCAGTCTGTGATTCTGCCACACGTCATTACTCTGTGTGTAAATATAATACCCAAGCATTGTTCCTTTGTAAATATGTGATTCTTGTTTCTGTCCCTGTGTGTATCTATGATTCTCTCTCTCTGTGTCCCTGTGTGTATCTGTGATTCTCTCTCTGTGTGTCCCTGTGTGTATCTGTGATTCTCTCTCTGTGTTCCATTGTGGATCTGTGATTCTCTATCTGTGTCCCTGTGTGTATCTGTGATTCTCTCTCTATGTGTCCCTGTGTGTATCTGTGATTCTCTCTCTGTGTTCCATTGTGGATCTGTGATTCTCTATCTGTGTTCCTGTGTGTATCTGTGATTCTCTCTCTGTGTCCCTATGTGTATCTGTGATTCTCTCTCTGTGTCCCTGTGTGTGTCTGTGATTCTCTCTGTGTGTCCCTGTGTGTATCTGTGGTTCTCTCTCTGTGTCCCTGTGTGTATCTGTGATTCTCTCTCTCTGTCCCTGTGTGTATCTGAGATTCTATCTCTCTGTGTCCCTGTGTGTATCCACTACCAAATCCAATGTGGCCTCACCTCTTGTCGGCCTATCCACATATTGTGTCAGGAAACCCTCCTGCACACACTGCACAAAAACTGCCCCATCTGAACTATTCGACATACAAAGGTTCCAATCAATATTTGGAAAGTTAAAGTCCCCCATGACAACGACCCTGTGACCCCCACACCTAACCATAATCTGCTTAGCAATTTCTTCCTCCACATCTCTATTACTATTTGGGGGCCTATAGAAACCTCCTAAAAACGTGACCGCTCCTTTCCTATTTCTAACTTCAGCCCATATTACCTCAGTATACAGACCCCCCTCGAAGTGCCTTTCTGCAGCAGTGCTAACCACTGTGCCACTGTAGTTGGAATGGTATAAAGCAGCCTATTGAGAATCACAGTGTAGAACAATGTAGGGCATCTTACGGGAAAGGGGCAGCAGATTTAAAACAGACATGGGGAGAAATTACTTCTCTCAATGGGTGGTGAATCTGTGGAATTCATTACCTCGGAGTGCGGTGGATGCTGGGACATGGAAAATTTGAGGAGAGAGAGTTTTAATTAGTAATGGATTGGAGCATGGGCTGGAGGGCGGTGTAGGGGGGGGGGTGCTGTCTGGCAATGGGAAGGGGGGGGGCTGGGTATTATCGTACTTGTTGCGCCCCTGATAGTTAAGGGTTTACCCGGCGATTGTCCAGAAGGCCTATTCTACTGGAGAATTGTGCTGTGCCTGCTACCATCTGACGAACTGATTTCAATCACTGACATCAGATCATAGTTACAATGAAAACAATAGGAGGGGGAGAAAACTCTTGTAACGTTGGTATTTATTTTAAAGGCGCAGACGGTGCCCCGTATGGGACAGCCCCACACGCCCTACCCTCACTCCCACCCCAAATAAACACCCCCCCCTCGGTATTCCATGTTCATCCAGCAGAAGGGACTCTTCAGTTCTGGGCAATAAAATGATAAATTTAATAATAAAATACGTAACACTGAGAGATAGTTCTATCTGAAGCCTCAGATTGTACTCTGCATGACACTGAGAGATAGTTCTATCTGAAGCCTCAGATTGTACTGTTCATAACACTGAGAGATAGTTCTACCTGAAGCCTCAGATTGTACTGTTCATAACACTGAGAGATAGTTCTATCTGAAGCCTCAGATTGTACTGTACATAACACTGAGAGATAGTTCTATCTGATGCCAAAGATTGTACTGTGCATAGCAGTGAGACAAGGTTCTTCTGAAGCCTCAGATTGTACTGTACATAACACTGAGAGATAGTTCTATCTGAAGCCTCAGATTGCACTGTACATAACACTGAGAGATAGTTCTATCTGAAGCCTCAGATTGTACTGTACATAACACTGAGAGATAGTTCTATCTGAAGCCTCAGATTGCACTGTACATAACACTGAGAGATAGTTCTATCTGATGACTAGAGCTAAGACTGTACTGTACGTAATGCTGAGAGATTGATACGTGTGAAGTCCTATACTAAAATTGTTCTGTCCATGAGCTGTACATAAGATCTGCTACAACCTGGATTAAGCAGAGTATATCAACCCTGATTGACGTTAACTTCATCTAAAAACCACGACCATGATACCCATAAGACAATAAGATATAAGAGCAGAATGAGGCCTTTGGGCCCGTCGAGCCGGCTCCACCATTCAATTCTGTCTGATAGGTTTCTCAAACCCATTCTCCTGCTTTCTCCCTGTAACCCTTGATCGCTGTACCAGTCAAGAACCTATTTATCTCTTTCTTAAATACATTCAATGATCTGGCCTCCACAGCTTTGTGTGGCAATGAATTCCACAGATTCACCACCCTCTGGCTGAAGAAATTCCTCCTCGTCTCAGTTCTGAAGTAAGAAGTCTCACAACAGCGGGTTAAAGTCCCACAGGTTTATTTCGAATCACGAGCTTTCGGAACGCTGCTCCTTCATCAGGTGAGTGGGAAACTGGTGTTGTGAGACTTCTTACTGCGCACACCCCAGTCCAACACCGCCATCTCCACATCACATTTCTAAAGGGCCGTCCCTTTCCTCTGAGTCTGTGCCCTCGGGTCCAATTCTCCCCTACTCATGGAAACATCTTCCCCAAGTGCACTCTATCCAGGCCTTTCATTATTCTGTAAGTTTCAATGTTATCCCCTTCCTCATACTTCCAAGCTGCATCGAGTATGGACCCCCAGTCCTCAGACGCTCCTCATGCGTCAAGTCTTTCATTCCCCGGATCATTCTTGTGAACCTGCCCTGGACCCTCTCCAAGGCCAGCACATCCTTCCTTACATACGGGGACCAAAATTGCTGACAATATTCTGAATGCCGTCAGACCAGTGTCTTATAAACCCTCAGCAGTACACCCCTGCTTTTGTATTCTCGTCGTCTCGAAATTAACACTAGCAGAGTGATCTCTGCTTTATCGAATTAATATTGACCCTACATTATTTCCAACTTTCCATCCCTCCCTGACCCTCAACACCCCATCGAGGCTGTAACTGTTCTCCATTGGGTATAAAAAGTGTTGGATTGAAGGGGGTTAAGTGAAGCTGTTTGTTTAGTGACTGGAACTGATGTGAGTCTCCATGGATCCGATTAGTGTGCCTGGAGGGATTCCCCTCTTCTATTAATAAGGGATTCCGTTCAATGTGTTTTCCCAGTGAGTCAGCGGGAGCGGCAACTCCGACACCAACAGAGATCAGCGGCTCTGGAGAGAGGGAGGGAGAGGAGAGATCAGAATCTGGGAGCAATGGATTGGAGTCTTCCAACAATGGATCAGAATCTGGGAACAATGGATTGGAGTCTTCCAACAATGGATCAGAACAGAGTCATAGAGGTTTACAGCATGGAAACAGGCCATTCGGCCCAACTTGTCCATGCCACCCTTTTTTTTAAACTCATAAACTAACCCCAATTGCCCGCATTTGGCCCATATCCTTCTGTACCCATGTCACTATCTAAATGCTTTTTAAAAGACAAAATTGGACCCGCCTCTACTACTACATCTGGCAGCTTGTTCCAGTCACTCACCACCATCTGTGTGAAAACATTGCCCCTCTGGACACTTTTGTATCGCTCCCGTCTCACCTTAAACCTGTGCCCTCTCGAATCTGAGAACAATGAACCGGAATGTTCCAACAATGGATCAGAATCTGGGAACAATTGATTGGAATCTTCCAACAATGGATCAGAATCTGGGAACAATGAACCGGAATGTTCCAACCAAGGACAGGAGTTTATTCTTTTGGATTTCTGAGTTTACAGATGATTATTGGTGGTTGACATCAGCTGATCGGTTTGAATATCTACTGAGGGTGATTCAATGCTTTTACTATCCCCTCCTGGCGATTGTTGGTGTTCCGGGTAAGTCTCTGGCTGGAATTGGACCGGCCCGACCGCCACGGGAATCGGTGCAGACGAAGGGCGGAGAATGGGAAGGTCTGTTGAACACGGGTGGGATTTTGCAGCTTGGGGAAGAGTGAGGCTGTAAACTCCCGTCCCCTGTGTCCAGTTCCTAATTCTAGAAAGGCTGCTTAACTGCATTGATTTTCTTGTCATTTACTGTCCTGTGTTTGCTGCTCTTGTTGAATCTCTGTATCCGGTTATTAATTCTTTCAGCCACTGACAATTGTCTCAGTGTCTCTGGGCTGGGATGTCTTCTGAGTGCTGTGATTTTCCATAGACATGCGACCTCAAACACTATTCCTTCGTGCGTAAAAGATTGAGACAGAATCCTTTTCACCCTCTGCATATAACACCAGTTCACCCACCCAATCACCAGGCCGCAGAATCAATTTTATTGGTCATATCTGCACAGCAGGATCTCACAGAGAGAGAACATATTTCATTAAATTTGAAATTTATTCATCAGTGTCACAAGTATGCGAACATTAACATTGCAATGAAGTTACTATAAAAATCCCCGAGTCACCACACTCCAGCCCCTGTTCAGGTACACTGAGGGAGAATTTAGCACGGCCAATGCACCCAACCAGCACAACTTTCAGATAGTGGGAGGAAACTGGAGCACCCGGAGGAAACCCACGCAGACATGGGGAGAACATGCAGAATCTGCACAGACAGTGGCCAAGCCTGTAATTGAACCAGGACCTCTGGTGCTGTGAGGCAGCAATGCTATCCCCTGTGCCACCACAAGCTCTCCGAGAGCAACAGGAACACAGACACACCCAAACGCACATACATTAATGCACACATTTGTTGATAGAAGCAATCAGACTTAGACACTTACTCCCACTCACACAAATTCAAGAACCAAAATTGCTGCAACACTCCAGAATAACGCACACTTAGGAACACTCGTCAGGTACTCTGTTGCTCACACACAAACACGCACACACACACATGCATACTGGTACAGACAATATAGACACACGCAACACTCACACGGTAGGGGGGCAGGATAACAGCTACTCCCTGTCCATTGATGGTGGGGTGATCAAGTAAAACCGCGTGACAGCCTGGAACTCAGGTCCACGTCCCATTTCTCACCTCTTGCAACCTTCACCGGCAATGGATAAACAGCGGATTCAGTCTCCTGAATTCAGCCCATTTCCGGCAAGAGGCTGAATAAATTATTTCAATTAATATTAAAACAAATTTAAATGAAATTAGCGAGCCTGGGATGGAATTGTGCGCCACACTTGCCTTCGCAGCCTCACCGGGAGAGGTTGGGTCCGGTGAGGAAAACAGCTGGCCACATGTATGAGGACGAGTCATGATGACCTCACCGGGAGAACTGAAGGCCATTGAGGACACCGGGCAAGGTCGAGGGCAAAGGTAGGTGCCCCTTGGGCAATGCCCACCGGGCAGTACCAGGGAGTGGGGCATGAGGTGGCGTGGTCTACAGGGGCGGAGCCTGAAGGCAGCGGGGCCGACTCTGAACGGAGTTGCTGGGTCGGAGAGGGTCCCGTTACCACTCTGCCCGCTGCCTGTGGGGTGGGGTGGTCCCCGCTGCCACTCTGCACGTGATTGGTGTTGGGAGGGAGGGGGACATCACTGCCTCTCTGCGTGGACTGTAGGGGTAGGGAGGGGGTCTCGCTGCCTCTCTGCATGCACAGTGGGGTAGGCAGGGGGTTTCGCTGCCTCTCTGCATGCACAGTGGGTTAGGGAGGGGTTCTCGCTGCCTCTCTGAATGGACAGTGGGGGTAGGGAGGGGGGCATCACTGCCTCTCTGCATGCACAGTGGGGTAGGGAGGGGATCTCGCTGCCACTCTGCATGCACAGTGGTGTAGGGAGGGGGTTTCGCTGCCTCTCTGCATGCACAGTCGTGTAGGGAGGGAGTTTCGCTGCCTCTCTGCATGCACAGTGGGGTAGGGAGGGGTTCTCGCTGCCTCTCTGCATGGACAGTGGGGGTAGGGAGGGGGGCATCACTGCCTCTCTGCATGCACAGTGCGGTAGGGAGGGGGTCTCGCTGCCACTCTGCATGCACAGTGGGGTAGGGTGGGGGTGGGTTTCGCTGCCTCTCTGCATGCACAGTGGGGTAGGGAGGGGTTCTCGCTGCCTCTCTGCATGGACAGTGGGGGTAGGGAGGGGGCATCACTGCCTCTCTGCATGCACAGTGGGGTAGTGAGGGGGGCTCGCTGCCACTCTGCATGCACAGTGGGGTAGGGAGCGGGTTTCGCTGCCTCTCTGCATGCACAGTGGGGTAGGGAGGGGGTCTCGCTGCCTCTCTGCATGGACAGTGGGGTAGGGAGGGTTCTCGCTGCCTCTCTGCATGCACAGTGCTGTAGGAAGGGTTCTCCCTGCCTCTCTGCATGCACAGTGGGGTAGGAAGTGTCCTCGCTGCCTCTCTGCATGCACAGTGGGTTAGGGAGACGTGCCCTGCTGACACTCTGCATGCAATTGGTATGGGGGAATGGAGGGTGATTGGTCCAGGTGGTGGGGAGGGGGCTGGGTCTATATCTGGTCGGGGGCTGCTCAGAAAGAGCTGAGGAGCCCCGGACTACCTGGAGGCAGCTGTTGTGTTGAAGCGAGCTGCAGCAGCAGAGAGCTGACAGCTGTCTCTCTCAGACCAGGCAGCTCACTGCTGGCTGCAATTGCGCATTTGCAACCAGATAGGTTTGGTACATGGTCGGTATCCCAGCCAGCGCTGCGAGAGCTGCAAGTGATGGGGCCACTGCTGTGGGTGGCCTAACAGCCATCGAGTTTTAACAGCCCAAAATGAGGCCATTCGGCCATTATGTCTGAACTGGTCATCAAACACCTATCCAATCGAATCCCATTTTCCAGCACTCGATCCACAGCCTTGTCATAGAGTTTACAGAATGGAAACAGGCCCTTCGGCCCATCTTATCCATGCTGCCCTTTCTTTTAAAACTCCTAAACTAATCCCAATTGCCCACATTTGCCCGATATCCCTCTATACCCATCGTGCCCATTTAACTATCTAAACGCTTTTTAAAAAATAAAATTGTACCCGCCTCTACTACTGCCTCTGGCAGCTTGTTCCAGACACTCACCACCCTCTGTGTGAAAAAATTGCCCCTCTGGACCCTTTTGTATCTTTCCCTTCTCACCTTAAATCTGTGCCGTCTAGTTTTAGACTCCCCTACCTTTCGGAAAAGATATTGACTATCGAGCTGATCTGTGCCCCTCATTATTTTATAGACCTCTATAAGTTAACCCCTCAGCCTCCGACGCTCCAGGGGAAAAAGTCCCAGTCTATTCAGACTCTCCTTATAACTCAATCCATCAAGTCCCAGTAGCATCCGAGTAAATCTTTTCTGCACTCTTTCTAGTTTAATAATTATATGCTCTGGCGTTTGAATTGCTGATCTAAATGCCTATTGTGGTTGTTCCCGCTTCTACCATCCTTTCAGGCCGTGAGCTGTAGATCCCAGCACCCTGTGGATGGAAACATTTTCCCTCAAATCCACACAAAAATCTGCCCTTTACCTTAAATCCACGCCCCTCTGGTTATTGACACCTCTACGAAAGGGAAAAGGTTTCTTCCTATCCGTGTGACACATAATTTTGTTCATATCACTCAGTCCACCGCCCCCCCCCCCGCCCCCACCTGAAAGCATTCCCCACCACCACCCACTACACCCACTCCACCTCCAGCCGTCTCTGCTCTAAGGTAAAAAACCCAGCCTCACCAGCCTCTCCTCATAGCTGAAACTCTCCAGCCCAGGCAGCATCCTGGTGAATCTCCTCTCCACCGTCTCCAGTGTAATCACATCCTTCCTGTAGTGTGATGACCAGAGCTGCACACAGTTCTCTTGCTCTGGTCTAACCAGCGTTTTATACACTTCCATCATCACCTCCCAGCTCTTATATTCTATGCTGCGGCTGCTAAAGGCAAGTATCCTACATGTCCTCTTAACCACCTCATCTATCTGTCTTGCTGCTTTTAGGGATCCACATATATGCACCCCAAATTCATTCTGGTCCTCTGCACTTCCTCACACTCGACCGGACATGGTACATTTCCTTGTCCGGATAGTCGTCCCAAATGCATGGCCTCACATTCGTCAGGTGTAAATTACATTTGCCCATTTGCCCAGCCTTTCAGTTTCCTCAGCACGGTGGCACAGTGGTTAGCACTGCTGTCCCACAGCGCCAGGGACGTGTGTTCGATTTCTGGCTTGGACCACATCTGTGTGGAGTTTGCACATTCTCCCCGTGTCTGCATGGGTTTCCTCTGGGTGCTCCAGTTTCCGCACACAGTCGGAAGACTTGTGGGTTAGATGGATTGGCCAGGATATACTGGACTTACTGTCAGGGAGAATTGCTTGGGTAAATGCATGGGGTTCAGGAGATATCGCCTGGGTGGGATTCTGCTCAATGCAGACTTGATGGGCTGAATGGCCTCCTTCTGCACTGCAGGATTCCATGATTCCTGTAATCTAAGGCTTTCCTCCTCAATATTTACCACACCACCAATTTTTGTATCATCTGCAAACTTACTGATCACACCTCACACATTCATGTCTCGACCATCAATGTACACTACAAACAGCAAGGGACCCAACATCGATCGCTGTGGAACCCCACTGAACACAGGCTTGCAGTGACAAAAACAACCTTCCACCATCACCCTCTGCCACTCAGCCATTTTGAATATAATTTACCAAATTGACCTGGTTCCAGTCGGAATCACTTCCTTGTTCAGTCTTCCATATTTGTCAAAAGCTTTTCTGAAGAACACGTAGAGTACATCGACTGCACTTCCCTCATCTCCTCATCCAGTCACCTCCTCAATATATTCCAGCGAATTGTTAGACATGATCTCCCCCTGTCAAAGGCACGCTGACTATTGTTCATAAATCCTTACCTCTCGAAGTGGAGATTAATTCTGTCCCTCAGATTGTTTTCCAATCATTTCCCTACCACGGATATGGTGATGGTGGTGTCCTGGCCGTGATCTTGGATATCTCCAGGGCAAGTTGCAGGATCGCAGTATGGCACAGTGGTTGGCACTGCTGCCTCACAGCATCAGGGATCCCATTTGAATTCCTGGGATTCCATCACCACCAGTGAAGCTTTTGTTTTACTTTGTTCCATTCTCACATCTCGCCTGTTGGGATTTCTCCTATTACAAGAACGTGTGATGTTCCTCTGGAAAGAATCCACTGTGAGCAAGTCCAGTTTCTCGCAGCTCCCCAATGTCCACATTCAGCCTTGTAAATTCAGTCTCGGTCACAGCCGTCCCGTGTACATCATCAACCTGCATAAGTTCATTGGTAAGGCCAGGGCACATCGTGCTGATGTTTCAGCTTGAGATGCAAAAGACTGATTTGATTTGAATTGATTTGGTTTATTATTTTCACATATAATAAATATGTGATCCAAGCCGGGAATCGAATTCAGGTCCCTGTGAGACAGCAGTGCGAACCATTGTGCCACCATGCTGCCGACTCAAGAACAGCTTCTTCTCTGCTGCCATCTGACGTTTTAATGGACCCACATTGCATTCAGATGATCTTATTCTGCACCCTCGCTCTGAGTCCAACATTACATTCTGCACTCTCTCCTTCTCTATGTTCAGAGTTACAGTGTTACAGAGTTCAGTGTTGGGCCAGGGAGATAGTGTATGTGGACCTTTTGGGGAGGTAGGTGAACTGTAGTGTATCCAGGCAATCTGGGAGGCCGGAATTGATTCATGTCATGACTAACCTTTTGATGCATTTCATAACATTGTATATACAGTGAAAAGTGTTGTTGCTTGAGTGCCATACAGACAAAGCATACTGTACAGAGAGAAGGAGAGAGGGCAGAATGTAATGTTGCAGTCATAGCTGGGATGTAGTAAAAGATCATCTTAATGCAATGTGGGTCCATTCAAACGTCTGATGGCAGCAGAGAAGCTGTTCCTGAGTCGGCAGCATGGTGGCACAATGGTTAGCGTTGCTGTCTCACAGGAACCTGAGTTCGATTCCTGGCTTGGATCACTGTCTGTGTGGAATTTGCACATTCTACCCGTGTCGGCATGGGTGTGCTCCGGATGCTGCGGTTTTCACCCACAGTCCAAAATGTGCAGGTTAGGTTGATTGGCCATGTTAACTGCCCATTAGCGTTCTGGGATATGTATGTTTGGGGTATTAGCAGGGTACATATGTGGGATTTCGGGGATAGGACCTGGGTGGGATTGTTGTCGGTGTAGACTCGATGGGTCAAATGGCCCCCTTCTGCACTGTACTGATTCTATGATTCTATGAGTCGGTTGGTCCATGTCCTCACACATTTATTATCTTTTTCTCCGATGGAACAAGTGGGAAAAGTTGATGTCCATGGTGCGCTATTCCTGAATTAGGCTGGTTGCTTTTGTGAGGCAACGGGAAGTTTAGACAGAGTTAATGAGTGGGAGGTTGGTTTGAGTGATGGACTGGTCTGCATTCATCAAGCGTTGAAGTTTCTCGCAGTCTTGGACAGAGCAGGAGCCATACAAAGCTAGAATGTTATTTATGGTGCATCTGTAAAAGTTGGTGAGAGTCGCAGCTGACATGCCAAATGTCTGTAAACCTCTGAGAAAATAGAGGCGTTCGGAGACTTTTTTAATTATAGGGATGTCATGGAGGAACCAGGAAAGGTTTTTCGTGATGTGGACCGTAAAACGTGAAGCTCTCGACTATTTCAACTTCATCCCATTGATGTAGATCGGGGCATGTACTCCACTAGGCTTCCAAAAGTCGGTTTGCTTTGTTGACATTGAGGAAGAGATTATTGTTGTCGCCCCAGTTCACCAGATTCTCTGTCTCTTCCTCCGACCCACTGCAGGTGTCATCAGCAAACTTGGAAATGGAGTTGGAGGGGAATTTGGCCACACAGTCACCAGTGTATAAGGAGTACAGTAAGGGGCTGAGGACGCAGCCTTACGGGGCACCGCTGTTCAGGATGATTGTGGAGGAGATGTTGTTGATTGTCCTTAATTTTGCTGTCTCTGGATTCGGAAGTTCAGGATCCAATTGCAGAGGCAGGAGCCAAGCCCAGGGCCACGGACTTTGGACATGAGTTTCGTAGGACTAATGGTGTTGCAGGCTGAGCTGTAGTTGATAAACACGAGTCTGTGTTCCAGGGTTCACTGTCGGGCCAGGGAGATGGCATTGTGGACCTGTTGTGGATGTCGGTGAACTGTCGTGGATCCAGGCAATCTGGGAAGCCGGAACTGATTCATACCATGACTAACCTTTTGATGCATTTCATAATATTGGACATCAGAGTCACCGGACGATAGGCATTAAGGCAGCCTGCTTGGCTTTTCCTTTGGTACTGGCCTTTGTTTGAGTTTTACCTGGTGCATAGATTGGCAACCATCCTGCCGAGAGAGGACTGAGGCAGCTGCACTGGTCCAGTAAACCAACGTGGGACAGCAGCAATCGCACTGAGCATTATGGACGATAGCTATTCGCTGAACCCTGAAGCTTTCTCCCACTCTTGGAAGTTGTGTTCTGTGCCAATCGAGTGTGAGATTACTATTTTTTCCTGTGTTGCGCTCACAGTGGCCACAATGCTGTGATCTCCTCTCCAGGGTACAGTTCTGTGTAAATATAATAGAGATTCCGTGCTGTCAATGCATCAGGATCTCCCTCTGCCAATTGTTAGTATTGTCCAGAGGCAAAGGTCAAACTAGCCCTCTTTGGTACCAGCTCTGTTGCAGGGGTTGTCAGTAAACTGTCTGAGAGACGACAGATTACCATCTACAGGACTCCAGTCTGGATTTTCTGTAAGGTTTACTCCCTCATCCTTCTTACCCTCCAAATCCCCCACAAGGGAGGGGGGCTATTTACTTGTAGCTGAGTGAGGGTCAATGTTGTGGACTCCCCGGAAATCTCGCTCCCAAATGTATACCAGTGTGTTGCTACCATGGAGCAGCACGGTGACACAGTGGTTAGCACTGCTGATTCACAGCGTCAGGGACCTGGGTTCAATTCCAGGCTTGGGTCACTGTCTGTGTGGAGTTTGGACCTTCTTCCCGTGTCTGTGTGGGTTTCCTCCGGATGCTCCACTTTCCTCTCACACTGCAAAAGACGTGCTGGTTTAAAAAAAATAAGTGATTTTATGTGTATACATTCTTTTTTATTTCAACCCATCCTCAGTCCAAATGGTAACTTCTTTCCCTGAATCCTGTCTAATTTTATTCTTTATTTCCCTTCCTGACAGTGAACATAATCACAATTGTGACACTGACGAGCAGAAACTGTGGTCTGTCCAAATGTGTGACTCGTTACCTGGTGGCCATGTCAGCGGGGGATCTGCTGGTCGTTATCCTCGACCTGATATTCAGACACATTCCCATTCTTTATCCGGAACAGTTTGATTTCCTGCTGTCGGTCCCCGTGTGTAACATCCACGCCGTCCTGCTTTTTGCAGCCACTGACTGTTCTGTCTGGTTCACCGTCACTTTCACCTTTGATCGATTTGTGGCCATTTGCTGCCCCAAGCTGAAGAGTAAATATTGCAGTGAGAAATCGGCGGCTGTGGTTCTGGGAACAGTGACGGTGCTGAGCTGTTTAAAGAACATTTTCTGGTATTTTATGTTATTAAATAGATATCGGCTGGTGAACGTCCCCTGGTTTTGTGATGTCACAATGGATGTTCTGTACTCTCCGGTCTGGGGAACAATCGAGTTCCTCCACCACATTCTAACCCCGGCTGTCCCGTTCGTCCTGATTCTGCTGCTCAACGTTTTCACCGTCAGACACATTTTAATGAGCAGCAGAGCCCGCAGGAGACTCCGGACTCACAGCAGTGGGGAGAATCCCAGAGACCCTGAGATGGAGAGTCGCAGGAAATCCATCATTTTACTGTTTGTTATCTCAGCCAATTTCATCCTCTTATGGTCGACATTCATGGTTTATTCTCTCTGGACTCGGATGGATGATTTGGGCTATGAGTCGGCATGGTTAGATGATTTTGTTCTGGAATTGGGCTTCATGCTGCAACTCACAAGTTGTTGTACAAACACTGCCATTTATGCTGTGACACAGACTCACTTCAGGCAGCAGCTAATAAATCTGCTGAAATATCCCCTTACTTCAATTCTTCAACTCATTAGACCCTGAGAGGAAACTACAACTTCAAGACCCCTGAATCTTCCTATTGGACTTTCAAACTATAAATAATAAACAGCCTCACAGAGACAGAAAGAGTGACAGATAAAGAGAGAGAGAGAGGGCAGTGAGAGCAAAAGTGAGAGTGATAGAGAGACGGGGATTGACAGAGAGTGGGAAGGGCATAAATACATGGAGCGTGACAGATTTTGAAAGAGTTTCGAACAGATAAAGTGAAAGCAACAGAGAGAGTGAGAGAGAGAGAGAGACAGACAGAGAGAAAGGACAGAGACAGATAGGGACTCTCACAGAGCGAGAAAACCAGGGACAGAGATTGGGGTAAATGGGGAGGGAGATAGACAGGGAATGAGAAAGGGAGACAGAGGGAGACAGATGGGAGGATGCAATGAGAGAGGGAGACTAAGACGGAAAGGGAGACAGAAAGGGAGGCAGAGAGAAACAGAGACAGAGAGCGTCAGCGAATTTGAAACAGTGAGACTGAATGAGTACAATGGACACAGCAAGAGCAAAAGACAGAGCGAGGTAGAGAGAGAGAAAGACAGGGAACTAAGAAAAGGGGGACAGAGAAGGAGAGGGAGGAGGAGAGTGAGACCGAGAGGGAGGAGGAGACACAGAGGAAGAGTGTAGAGAGAAGGTGAATGAGGGCGATGCAGAGAGACAGTAA
Organism: Mustelus asterias; assembly: GCF_964213995.1. Lineage (NCBI taxonomy): Eukaryota > Metazoa > Chordata > Chondrichthyes > Carcharhiniformes > Triakidae > Mustelus > Mustelus asterias. The sequence goes on from NW_027591083.1 coordinate 43,727, forward strand.
GAGACACAGAGAAACAGGCAGAGAGAGAGAGTGAGAGAGAGATACAGAGAGGGATGCACAGAAAGACAGAAAGAGACAGAGAGAGAGACATACTTAATGACTTTAACGATAACCATCAGGTGGAGTTATTGGAATATGAGCTCCCTGATTGAGACAGTTAATGCTGTCCAATCCGGGAGCCCTGCAGACGTATATAATATGGCGTGTCAAGGTTACCGGAAGTCAGGGTGTGTACACTCTGGGTGTGGATGTGATGTACTGGTGGTTTTATCACGACACTATTAATACAGAAACTCAGCTAAAGTTCTGTGCACCCGGGTTCGAATCCCGTCACAGCAGATGGTGGAATTTGAATAAATATATCTGGAATTCAGAATCAGCTGGTGGCCATAAAAGCATTGTCGATTTTCGGAAAAACACATCTGGTTCACCAATGTCCCAGGGAAGGAAATCTGTCGTCCTTATGTGGTCAGGACTAAATGCGACTCAAAGTGGTTGACACTTAATTGCCCTCTGAACATGGGCAACTAGGGATGGGCAATAAATGCTGGCCGGCCAGAGACACCCAAGTCCCAAGAGTGAAGACAAATACTTTGTACTGGGAAATTTTAAACAAACGGTAAACTGTTTCTCACAGCTGGATAAATACCCAATCCCTCTGATTGAGGACTTAGCTTCAAAGCTGGCAGGAGGATTCTTGTTTCCAATTATGAACTTATTCACATGCACTTATACTGACAGCGAGATGAGGTTTCCCAGCGATATTCAACCATTCAAACTAAGAGGAAGTTTAACATTTATAAAGTGTCAAATGTAGGCTTACATTAACACTGCAATGAAGTTAATGTGAAAATCGCCTAGTTGCCACACACTGGTGCCTGTCCGGGTACACTGAGGGAGAATTGAGCATGGCCAACGCACCTAACCAGCATTTCTTTCAGACTGCGGGAAAAAACCGGAGAAACCAGATGAAACCCCCGCACCTCAACACAAACCCCCCCGCCTCAACACACATCCCCGCACCTCAACACACATCCCCGCACCTCAACACACATCCCCGCACCTCAACACACATCCCCGCACCTCAACACACATCCCCGCACCTCAACACACATCCCCGCACCTCAACACACATCCCCGCACCTCAACACACATCCCCGCACCTCAACACACATCCCCGCACCTCAACACACATCCCCGCACCTCAACACACATCCCCGCACCTCAACACACATCCCCGCACCTCAACACACATCCCCGCACCTCAACACACATCCCCGCACCTCAACACACATCCCCGCACCTCAACACACATCCCCGCACCTCAACACACCACATCTCATCGCAGTCCTCACCAATTCTCACCTCAACACTCAACTTCTCACATCTATATTCTCCCCACTGAGGTCAACATCATTCCCTCTCACCAGAACACCCCCTCTCAGCTCAACACTCCCCCACTCAACACAACTCTCCCCCTCCCACCTTAACATATTCCCCCCTCACATCAATCCTCCCACTCACCTCTACATTATCCCACGCTCCACAACACTAACCATCTCATCTCTATACTCCCCACTCAGCTTCACACTCTCACCTCAACATCCCCAAGAGACACATCTCCCGTCCCACACCGCATGGGAGTCGGAGCAGACGGGCACAGACCGTGTGAAGATCCCATTACCTCTGGTGGGATTATCCGATTTAGGGGTGAGCGCGGGGGACAAATCCCACCCTCTGGCTCACCACAACATTCTCCCCCCATCACGTCAGCTCTCCCTTCTCATCTCAGCACATTGCCTCACCTCAGCTCCCAACATCTCACCTCAACTTTCCCCCCCTCACCTCAACAACCCCCCCCCTCATCTCAATACACCCCCTCATGTCATCACTCTCCCTCTCACTTCCACATGCCCCTTTCACCTCAACAATCTCCCTCTCTCACATCAACAATTCCCTCTCATCTTAACATTCCCCCGTCTGGTCACCGGTCTCGCTCTCAAATCCACACTCCCCCCTCGAACTCAACAATCTCCATCTCACCTCAACATTGTTTGTCTCTGACCCACTCTCCTCCTTCACACCTCAACAATCTCCATCTCACCTCAACACGCCCAGAATCACCTCAACACTGTCTGTCTCTGACCCACTCTCCGCCTTCACACCTCAACAATCTCCATCTCACCTCAACACTCCCAGAATCACCTCAACACTGTCTGTCTCTGACCCACTCTCCGCCTTCATAGCTCAACAATCTCACCTCTCATCTCAACTGTCTCCACACATCTCAACACTGACCCACTCCTCAACATTTTCCAACCTCACCCCTTCACTCACACTCCACTCAAGATATCCCCCTCCTCATGATGCTCCCCCTCTCACATCAACATTCCCCCTCCAACCTCAACACACTCCCAGGCCTCAACAACCCCCGTTCCAGCTCACACACTCTACCCTGCACTCTCCCCATCTCACCTCAACAATCTGCACACTCCTCCTCCCAGCCCCCGCATACTCCTCCTCCCCCCCCGCACACTCCTCCCCCCGCACACTCCTCCTCCACCCCCCCGCGCACACCTCCTCCACCGCCCCCCCCACACACTCCTCCTCCACCCCCACGCACACTCCTCCTCCACCCCCACGCACACTCCTCCTCCACCCCCCCCCGCACACTCCTCCTCCAGCCCTCCCCGCACACTCCTCCTCCACCCCCACGCACACTCCTCCTCCACCCCCACGCACACTCCTCCTCCACCCCCACGCACACTCCTCCTCCACCCCCACGCACACTCCTCCTCCACCACCCCCGCACACTCCTCCTCCACCACCCCCGCACACTCCTCATCCACCACCCCCGCACACTCCTCATCCACCCCCCCCCGCACACTCCTCCTCCACCCCCACGCACACTCCTCCTCCACCCCCACGCACACTCCTCCTCCACCCCCCCCCGCACACTCCTCCTCCACCCCCCCGCACACTCCTCCTCCACCCACCCCGCACACTCCTCCTCCACCCCCCCGCACACTCCTCCTCCACCTCCCCGCACACTCCTCCTCCACCCCCCCCCCCGCACACTCCCCCTCCCCCCCGCACACTCCTCCTCCACCCCCACACACACTCCTCCTCCACCCCCCGCACACTCCTCCTCCACCCCCCCGCACACTCCTCCTCCACCCCCACGCACACTCCGCCTCCACCGCCCCCCCCCGCACACTCCTCCTCCACCCCCCCGCACACTCCTCCTCCACCCCCCCGCACACTCCTCCTCCACCCCCGCACACTCCTCCTCCATCCCAACCGCACACTCCCCCTCCCCCTCGCACACTCCTCCTCCACCCCCACGCACACTCCTCCTCCACCCCCCGCACACTCCTCCTCCACCCCCCCGCACACTCCTCCTCCACCCCCACGCACACTCCTCCTCCACCCCCCCCGCACACTCCTCCTCCAGCCCCCCCCGCACACTCCTCCTCCACCCCCACGCACACTCCTCCTCCACCCCCACGCACACTCCTCCTCCACCGCCCCCGCACACTCCTCCTCCACCACCCCCGCACACTCCTCATCCACCACCCCCGCACACTCCTCATCCACCCCCCCCCCGCACACTCCTCCTCCAGCCCCCCCCGCACACTCCTCCTCCACCCCCACGCACACTCCTCCTCCACCCCCACGCACACTCCTCCTCCACCGCCCCCGCACACTCCTCCTCCACCGCCCCCGCACACTCCTCCTCCACCACCCCCCGCACACTCCTCCTCCACCCCCACGCACACTCCTCCTCCACCCCCACGCACACTCCTCCTCCACCCACCCGCACACTCCTCCTCCACCCCCACGCACACTCCTCCTCCACCCCCCCGCACACTCCTCCTCCACCCCCCCCGCACACTCCTCCTCCACCCACCCCGCACACTCCTCCTCCACCCCCCCGCACACTCCTCCTCCACCTCCCCGCACACTCCTCCTCCACCCCCCCCGCACACTCCCCCTCCCCCCCGCACACTCCTCCTCCACCCCCACGCACACTCCTCCTCCACCCCCCCGCACACTCCTCCTCCACCCCCACGCACACTCCGCCTCCACCGCCCCCCCCGCACACTCCTCCTCCACCCCCCCGCACACTCCTCCTCCACCCCCCCGCGCACACCTCCTCCACCGCCCCCCCCCACACACTCCTCCTCCACCCCCCCGCACACTCCTCCTCCACCCCCACGCACACTCCTCCTCCACCCCCCCCGCACACTCCTCCTCCAGCCCCCCCCGCACACTCCTCCTCCACCCCCACGCACACTCCTCCTCCACCCCCACGCACACTCCTCCTCCACCGCCCCCGCACACTCCTCCTCCACCACCCCCGCACACTCCTCATCCACCCCCCCCCCGCACTCTCCTCCTCCAGCCCCCCCCGCACACTCCTCCTCCACCCCCACGCACACTCCTCCTCCACCCCCACGCACACTCCTCCTCCACCGCCCCCGCACACTCCTCCTCCACCGCCCCCGCACACTCCTCCTCCACCACCCCCCGCACACTCCTCCTCCACCCCCACGCACACTCCTCCTCCACCCCCACGCACACTCCTCCTCCACCCACCCGCACACTCCTCCTCCACCCCCACGCACACTCCTCCTCCACCCCCCCGCACACTCCTCCTCCACCCCCCCCGCACACTCCTCCTCCACCCACCCCGCACACTCCTCCTCCACCCCCCCGCACACTCCTCCTCCACCTCCCCGCACACTCCTCCTCCACCCCCCCCCGCACACTCCCCCTCCCCCCCGCACACTCCTCCTCCACCCCCACGCACACTCCTCCTCCACCCCCCCGCACACTCCTCCTCCACCCCCACGCACACTCCGCCTCCACCGCCCCCCCCGCACACTCCTCCTCCACCCCCCCGCACACTCCTCCTCCACCCCCCCGCGCACACCTCCTCCACCGCCCCCCCCCACACACTCCTCCTCCACCCCCCCGCACACTCCTCCTCCACCCCCACGCACACTCCTCCTCCACCCCCCCCGCACACTCCTCCTCCAGCCCCCCCCGCACACTCCTCCTCCACCCCCACGCACACTCCTCCTCCACCCCCACGCACACTCCTCCTCCACCGCCCCCGCACACTCCTCCTCCACCACCCCCGCACACTCCTCATCCACCACCCCCGCACACTCCTCATCCACCCCCCCCCCGCACACTCCTCCTCCAGCCCCCCCCGCACACTCCTCCTCCACCCCCACGCACACTCCTCCTCCACCCCCATGCACACTCCTCCTCCACCGCCCCCGCACACTCCTCCTCCACCGCCCCCGCACACTCCTCCTCCACCACCCCCCGCACACTCCTCCTCCACCCCCACGCACACTCCTCCTCCACCCCCACGCACACTCCTCCTCCACCCCCCCGCACACTCCTCCTCCACCCCCACGCACACTCCTCCTCCACCCCCCCGCACACTCCTCCTCCACCCCCCCCGCACACTCCTCCTCCACCCACCCCGCACACTCCTCCTCCACCCCCCCGCACACTCCTCCTCCACCTCCCCGCACACTCCTCCTCCACCCCCCCGCACACTCCCCCTCCCCCCCGCACACTCCTCCTCCACCCCCACGCACACTCCTCCTCCACCCCCCCGCACACTCCTCCTCCACCCCCACGCACACTCCGCCTCCACCGCCCCCCCCGCACACTCCTCCTCCACCCCCCCGCACACTCCTCCTCCACCCCCCCGCACACTCCTCCTCCACCCCCCGCACACTCCTCCTCCACCCCCCCCCGCACACTCCCCCTCCCCCCGCACACTCCTCCTCCACCCCCACGCACACTCCTCCTCCACCCCCCGCACACTCCTCCTCCACCCCCCCGCAAACTCCTCCTCCACCCCCACGCACACTCCGCCTCCACCGCCCCCCCCGCACACTCCTCCTCCACCCCCCCGAACACTCCTCCTCCACCCCCCGCACACTCCTCCTCCACTCCCCGCACACTCCTCCTCCACCCCCCCCCGCACACTCCTCCTCCACCCCCCACACACTCCTCCTCCACCCCCACGCACACTCCTCCTCCACCGCCCCCCCCGCCGCACACTCCTCCTCCACCCCCCCCCGCACACTCCTCCTCCACCCCCCGCACACTCCTCCTCCACCCCCCGCACACTCCTCCACCACCCCCCGCACACTCCTCCTCCACCCCCCCACACACTCCTCCTCCACCCCCTCGCACACTCCTCCTCCACCACCCACGCACACTCCTCCCTCCACCCCCCCCCGCACACTCCTCCTCCACCCCCCCCCGCACACTCCTCCTCCGCCACCCCCCCCCCGCACACTCCTCCTCCACCTCCCCCCCTGCACACTCCTCCTCCCCCCGCACACTCCTCCTCCACCCCCCCCCCCGCACACTCCTCCTCCACGTCCCTGCACACTCCTCCTCCACCCCCCCCCCGCACACTCTTTACTCTGTATCTAACCCCGTGCTGTACCTGTCCTGGGAGTGTTTGATGGGGGACAGTGTAGAGGGAGCTTTACTCTGTATCTAACCCCATGCTGTATCTGTCCTGGTCGTGTGTGATGGGGACAGTGTAGAGGGAGTTTTACTCTGTATCTAACCCCGTGTTGTACCTTTTGGGAACACAAAGAGATCGAATCTTGTCTCTGCGCAGTAAACATAGAACATAGAAAAGCTACAGCACACACAGGCCCTTTGGCCCAAAAGTTGCGCCGACCATGTCCCTACCTACTAGGCTTACCTATAACCCTCTATCTTACTAACTTCGATGAACTTATCCAAAAGTCTCTTAAAAGACCCTATCGAATCCGCCTCCACCACCACTACCGGCAGCCGATTTCACGCACCCACCACCCTCTGAGTGAAAAACGTACGCCTAACATCTCCTCTGTACCTACTCCCCAGCACCGTAAACCTGTGGCCTCTCGTGGCAACCATTTCAGCCCTGGGTAAAAGCCTCTGAGAATCCACTCTATCAATACCTATCAACATCTTATACACCTCTATCAGGTCACCTCTCATCCTTCGCCTCTCCAAGGAGAAAAGACCTAGCTCTCTCAACCTATCCTCATAAGGCATGCCACCTAATCCAGGCAACATCCTTGAAAATCTCCGCACCCTTTCTATAGCTTCCACATCCTTTCTGTAATGAGGTGACGAGAACTGGGCTCAGTACTCCAGGTGGGGTCTGACCAGGATCCTATACAGCTGCAGCATTATCTCCCGATTTCCAAACTCAATTCCTCTATTGATGAAGGCCAGTATTCCATAGGCCTTCTTAACCACAGCCTCCACCTGCGACGCTGCTTTGAACGTCCTATGAACCCGGACCCCAAGATCCCTCTGTTCTTCCACACTGCCAAGCGTCTCACCCTCAATATTATATTCTTCCATCCTATTCGGCACGGTAGCAGAGTGGATAGCACTGCTGCTTCACAGCTCCAGGGTCCCGGGTTCAATTCCCGGCTCAGGTCACTGTCTGTGTGGAGTTTGCACATTCTCCTCGTGTCTGAGTGGGTTTCCTCCGGGTGCTCCGGTTTCCTACCGCAGTCCAAAGATGTGCGGGATAGTATGATTCGCCAGGTTAAAAATTGCCCCTTAGTGTCCTGTGATGCGTAGGTTAGTGGGATTAGCAGGTAAATATGTGGGGGTAGGGCCTGGGTGGGATTGTGGTCGGTGCAGACTCGATGGGCCGAATGGCCTCCTTCTGTACTGTAGGGTTTCTATGATTTCTATGATATTCGACATGCCAAAATGAACCATCACACACTTATCTGGGTTGAAGTCCATCCGCCATTTCTCCGCCCTTGCATCTTATCTATGTCTCATTGCAAGTGCTGACATCCCTCTGCACTATCCACAACACCTCCAACCTTTGTGTCATCAGCAAACTTCCCAACCCATCCTTCCACTTCCTCATCCAGGTCATTTATAAAAATCACAAAGAGCAAGGGTCCCAGAACAGATCCCTGGGGCACTCCACTGATGACCGACCTCCATGCTGAAAAAGACCCAACTACAACCACTCCGTAAAGATTGATGGAAGAGTGCAGAGGCAGTATTGTGTGTCCAATTGGTGCTGTACCCACTCCAGGAGAGACGTACAAAGACAGTGTAGCGTTACTTTTATGCTGTAGGAGCCCCCCCGCCCCCCCCCCCCCCCACACCGCCCCACTCCACACACAGCCCCCCACTCCATCAACCCAAACATCCGCCCGCTGTCCCTGCCCTGGGTGTGTTTGCTGGGGAAATTGCAGATGGAGTTTTATCTTGTGTTTCCCCGATGCTACACCTGTCCCTGCAGATGCAGAAATAACCTGATTCTTATTGGAACCAGGTATTTAGGAACAGCAGTGACCGCACTCTCCTTTCACAACCTGTACAGATACATTACTGAATTGCTCTGATTGTCAATACACATCCAGGTGCACGGCTAACCTCATCCCTACTGTCTTTACCTTCCAGGTGTATCACCGACTTCGTTCTTATTACCAACTGACAAACAGATACATCACTGACCTCACTCTTATTGTCGCTACTGATTCCCTGCGACCCCCACGTTACAAAACGAATAAAGGCAACACAGCAGCAGCAAAGAAGAACAAAGAACAAAGAACAGTACAGCACAGGAAACAGGCCCTTCAAGCCTGTGCCGCTCCTTGGTCCAACTAGACCAATCGTTTGTATCCCTCCATTCCCAGGCTGCTCATGTGACTATCCAGGTAAGTCTTAAACGATGTCAGCGTGCCTGCCTCCACCACCCTACTTGGCAGCGCATTCCAGGCCCCCACCACACTCTGTGTAAAAAACGTCCCTCTGATGTCTGAGTTATACTTCGCCCCTCTCAGCTTGAGCCCGTGACCCCTCGTGATCGTCACCTCCGACCTGGGAAAAAGCTTCCCACTGTTCACCCTATCTATACCCTTCATAATCTTGTATACCTCTATTAGATCTCCCCTCATTCTCCGTCTTTCCAAGGAGAACAACCCCAGTCTACCCAATCTCTCCTCATAGCTAAGACCCTCCATACCAGGCAACATCCTGGTAAACCTTCTCTGCACTCTCTCCAATGCCTCCACGTCCTTCTGGTAGTGCGGCGAACAGAACTGGACGCAGTACTCCAAATTTGGCCTAACCAGCGTTCTATACAGCTGCATCATCAGACTCCAGCTTTTATACTCTATACCCCGTCCTATAAAGGCAAGCATACCATATGCCTTCTTCACCACCTTCTCCACCTGTGTTGCCACCTTCAAGGATTTGTGGACTTGCACACCTAGGTCCCTCTGTGTTTCTATACTCCTGATGACTCTGCCATTTATTGTATAACTCCTCCCGACATTATTTCTTCCAAAATGCATCACTTCGCATTTATCCGGATTAAACTCCATCTGCCACATGTCCGCCCAATTTTCCAGCCTATCTATATCCTGCTGTATTGCCCGACAATGCTCTTTGCTATCCGCAATTCCAGCCATCTTCGTGTCATCCGCAAACTTGCTGATTACACCAGTCACACAAACTGTCTCAAAAACCTTCAGCTCCTTCAATCATTCTGATCCTGGGCTGATCTCAACAACATAAAGTTTGAATGCAGAATGTAAGTTTGTTCCTCCACGAATACACTTGGTTTAAATAATTGCGGAACAGAGCATCTATTTCAGGTCAAGCAGAGCTGGCAGTGTGGGAGCATGGTGCTAAATATCAGAATTATCTGTATCAATATCTGACTGCTCAGAGACCGGAATTAAAATAAATATATTCACTGCATGTGAAACATGTATAAAATGATATGCATTAAAAAGTTACTGCTGGTGTTCAGTGACTGGAACTAATGTTATTCACCTTGAGATCTCTATAAATGTACCTCTTCTGTTCTGGACAGTCAGTTGGAGAAACGGATTTCAAAATGTTTTTCAATTCGATTGTATAAGATCTCCACATGCATTTTCACAAATTCCCTCAATAAATCCCCAGCTGAATTTAACAAGGCAATCCCCACCAATTGAATTCTGGTTTTCACTCTGCGTGAGATGTCAGCACCTCCGGGAATGTCATCCCGCTTGGTTAACGCTGACACACAGACTCACTGTTACTGGGAGATATTGCAAAGTTTTCTTGTGTTGGATCGGGTCATCTCATTGTCCCAATACTGCAAACAATCACAATATGGAACGGGTTCTCACTTCTACACGGGACAATTATTCCCCATTTGGCATTGATTGCAATCAGTTGGTCAATCTGATTTACTTCACTGGGGCAGTTTTCACCTGGCCTTCATCAATCGAGGGATTGAGTTTAGGAGTCGGGGATAATGATGCAGCTTTATAAGACCCTCGTCAGACCCCACTTGGAGACCTGTGCTCAGTTCTGGTCGCCTCATTACAGGAGGGACGTGGAAATTATTGAAAGGGTGCAGAGAAGATTTACAAGGATGTTGCCTGGATTGGTTGGCATGCCTTATGAGGATATGTTGAGAGAGCTCGGTCTTTTCTCCTTGGAGAGACGAAGGATGAGAGGTGACCTGATAGAGGGATATAAGATGTTGAGTGGTATAGATCGGGTGGACTCTCAGAGGCTTTTTCCCAGGGCTGAAATGGCTGTTGCGAGTGAACACAGGTTTATGGTGCTGGGGAGTAGGTACAGAGGAGATGTGAGGGGTACGTTTTTCACTCAGAGGGTGGTGGGTGAGTGGAATCGGCTGCCGTCAGTGGTGGTGGAGGCAAACTCGATGGGGTCTTTTAAGAGACTCCTGGATGAGTACATGGGACTTAATAGGATTGAGGGTTCTAGATAAGCCTATATATAAGCCTGGGTAGGTAGGGACATGACCGGCGCAACTTGTGGGCCGAAGGGCCTGTTTGTGCTGTCGGTTTCCTATGTTCTATACAACAGAAAATGTTTGCAATTAATTCATTCGAATTCCCAAATGCCTGAACTGTATTTAGGAAAGATCTGAAGGAGTATTTCACAAACTATAACAACAAATTAACAGAAGACAGTTATTATAAAAGCACAAATGGAAAATATCAATATCAATGAGGCTGCCCTGGGATTACTTCATGGACAATGATGGAAGCGTGTTTGATACAGAAGATACACGTCCCTTTTATCAGCCTGTTTGAATTGGCAGTGCAGCAAGACCATATACTTTACCCAGTGCTGTCCCTACCATTGGAAATGTTTAATGGAAGCACAATTTACAGTAACCCAATGGCAACTACAGAAACATGGTTCAGAATGGAATTCGACACAGAGTAAACACCCTTTGCAGTGAACTATTCAATGGGACACTGCAGAGTGAGCTCTGCTCTGTCTGCAATCCCGTGTGTAACTGTTCTGGGAGGGTTTCGGAGGGCAGTATCAAGAGGAGACGTATTTGCATTGAACTTTCCTTTACCCATATCTGGGATTTTTTTCTGGCAATATACAGGGAGCTCAGAACTATATGTATCTCTGTGTCCACCTGCGCTCGAGTTCCTGATGGGACACTGTAGATAGATTTTCTGTGTACCTTACCCTGTGCTGCTCCTGCTCAGGTCTTTAGTGTTTGGACAGTCTATGCAGACATTTTTTGTGCATCTCACCCTTGCTACACCTTCACTGGAGTTCTTGGTGAAACAGTGTGATGGGAGGTTTCTGGAAATCTCAGCCTGAGCTGCATCTGAACTCACACTAGTTGCATCTGTCTTGGGAGAGTTTGATGGGGACATTATAGAGGGAGATTTATTCTACATTTAACCACGTACTGTCCCTATCCTGGGTATCCTGGGAGTGTTTGATGAGGACACTGTCGAGAGAGGTTTATTATGTATCTACCCCCCCACCCCGGCCAATGCTGTAGCTGTTCTGGGTGGTGCAGAGGGAATTTTACCGTGTGAATGTTTGATGGGCACAGTCTTAAATTTACTCTGTGTCTCTCCCCATGCTGTACACGTCCTGGGAGTGTTTGATGGGGACATTGATGAGGGAAATTTACTCTGTATCTAACCCCGTCCAGTACCTGTCCTGTACGTTGCCCGTCTCCCAAGTTAGCATGGCTAATCCAACTAACTCCCACATCTTTGGAGAGTGGGAGGAAACGAGAGCACACAGAGGATTCCCACGCAGACAGGGGAGAACGTGCACACTCCACACAGAGAGTGAGCCGAGGCTGGAATCAAACCCGGGTCTTTGGCGCCATGCGGCAGCAGCGCCAACCAGTGTGTTACAGAACCTCACCCCCACCACAAAATTCCCCCCTCACCTCCACACTCCCACTGTCACCTCAACACTCTCTCCCCCCCCTCGCCCCAACGCTTTCCCCCCCCTCGCCCCAACGCTCTCCCCCCCTCGCCCCAACGCTCTTCACCCCCCTCGCCCCAACGCTCTCCCCCCCCGCCCCAACGCTCTCCCCCCCCTCGCCCCAACTCTCTCCCCCCCCTCGCCCCAACGCTCTCCCCCCCCCCTCGCCCCAACGCTCTCCCCCCCTCGCCCCAACGCTCTCCCCCCCCTCGCCCCAACGCTCTCCCCCCTCGCCCCAACGCTCTCCCCCCTCTCGCCCCAACGCTCTCCCCCCCCTCGCCCCAACGCTCTCCCCCCCTCGCCCCAACGCTCTCCCCCCTCGCCCCAACGCTCTCCCCCCCCTCGCCCCAACGCTCTCCCCCCCCCTCGCCCCAACGCTCTCCCCCCCCTCGCCCCAACGCTCTCCGCCCCCCTCGCCCCAACGCTCTCCCCCCTCGCCCCAACGCTCTCCCCCCCTCGCCCCAACGCTCTCCCCCCTTCGCCCCAACGCTCTCCCCCCCTCGCCCCAACGCTCTCCCCCCCCTCGCCCCAACGCTCTCCCCCCCCCTCGCCCCAACGCTCTCCACCCGCCCCCCCGCGCCCCAACGCTCTCCCCCCCCCCTCTGCTATACCTGCACTGGAGATTTGTGTTTGGACAGTGTAGAGGGAGATAGTTTGTGTATCTGGGCCTGTGCTGCATCTACAATGAGGGTATTTGATGGGGGAGTGTAGAGGCAGCTTATCCTTGTAAATGTATGAAGGCACAAGCTTACGGATATCGAGCCTGAAGGTTGCCTGACTAAGTTGAACCTTCACTTCAGCAGCCATGAGACAGCCTGGTCACACAGTTAAGATGGGGTGGGAGTGACACTGGACCTCTGTAGCTGACATTGGAGTGTTTGATGGGATGTTGCAGATGATGTTTGCTCCGTGTTTAAGGGCTGTCACCGTTCCCTCCGCACTCTGGCTGGCAGCGTGTGGGGACAGACTGACGTCGCACCTAATCCCTGCAGTAAATATCCTGGGAGTGTTTGTTGGACCAGTGTGTATTGATATAACACCATGTTGTTCCCCTCTCATCTGAAAGCTCCCTCCTCGCATTAACACACTCCCTCGCACCTCAGTAACCGCCTCTCACCTCAACTCCCACCGTCCACAGCAACACCCCTCACCTCAACACTGACCCTCTCACCTCAAAATTCCCCTTCACCTCAACTCTCTCTCTCTCACCCCACTCACATCAAAAATAGGATTGACCTTGTGAGTTCCTTCAATCTTTCTGATTCTAGGCTGCCATCAACAGCATAAAGTTTCACTGTGCACCGTCCGTCTGTTCCTCCAGGAATACCCGAGTGTTAAATAATTTCTGAATAGAGCATCTATTTCAGGTCAGGGAAAGGTAGCGGCGTTGAAGCATGATGCTAAATACCAGCATTAACTATACCAATGTCTGATTTCTCCATGTCCTGTGTTACATTGATTTGGGTGAGAGTTTAGGAGGCATGGTTAGTAAGTTTGCAGATGACACAAAGATTGGTGGCACAGTGGACAGTGAAGGTTATCTCCGATTGCAACGGGATCTTGATCAATTGGGCCAGTGGGCTGACAAATGGCAGATGAAGTTTAATTTAGATAAATGCGAGATGATGCATTTTGGTTGATCGAATCAGGGCAGGATTTACTGAGTTAATGGTATGAGAAATCTAGAGCGGTGGAAAGGGAAATACAGACATTGACAGCAAAACAGAGGTGTGGGTTGAAGTGAGATGGTGGGATGAGACACAGGATCTGGGGGGGGGGGGTGTCCAGTGTGGGCTCAGAAGAAAGAACAATAAAGCGCAGGAACAGGCCCTTCGGCCCTCCAAGCTTGCCCCGATCTATTCCCAGTCTGTTAGAACTGAGAACCAGAGAACATTACAGCACAGAAACAGACCTTTTGGCCCTTCTTGCCTGTGCCGAACCATTTTTCTGCCTAGTTCCACTGACCTGCACCTGGACCATATCCCTCCACACCCCTCTCATCCATGTACCTGTCCAAGTCTTTCTTAAATGGTAAAAGTAAGCCCGCATTCACCACTTCATCTGACAGCTCATTGCACACTCCCACCACTCTCTGTGTGAAGAAGCCCCCTGCCCCCTGATGTTCCCTTCAAACTTTTCCCCCTTCACCCTTAACCCGCATCCTCTAGTTTTTTTCTCCCCTCGCCTCAGTGGAAAAAGCCTGCTTCCATTCACTCTATCTATATCCATCACAATTTCATACACCACCATCAAATCTCCCCTCATTTGTCTCTGCTCCAGGGAATAAAGTCCTAACCTATTCAACCTTTCTCTGTAACTCAGTTTCTCAAGTCCCGGCAACATCCTTGTAAACCTTCTCTGCACTCTTTCACTCTTATTCATATCCTTCCTGTAATTAAGTGTCCAGAACTGCTCACAATATTCTAAATTCGGCCTCACCAATGTCTTATACAACCTCACCATAACATTCCAACTCTTATCCTCAATACTTTGATTTGTAAAGGCCAATGTACCAAAAGCATTCTTTATGGCCTTAACTACCTGTGACGCCACTTTTATGTATTATGTATCTATATTCCCAGATCCCTCTGTTCTACTGCACTCCTCAGTGTCCTACCATTTACCTTGTATGTTCTACCTTGGTTTGTCCTTCCAAAGTGCAATACCTCACATTTGTCTGCATTCAACGCCACCTGCCATTTTGCAGCCCATTTTGCGAGCAAATCCCTCTGCAAGCTTTGAAAACCTTCCTCACTGTCCACGACACCTCCAATCTTTGTATCGTCAGCAAATTTGCTGATCCAATTTACCACATTATCATCCAGATCATTGATATAGATGACAAACAACAATGGACCCAGCACTGATCCCTGTGGCACACCACTAGTCACAGGCCTCCACTCAGAGAAGCAATCCTCCACTACCACTCTCTGGCTTCTTCCATTGAGCCAATGTCTAAGCAAGTTTACGACCTCTCCATGTTTCCCTAGCGACTGAAACTTCCTAAGTAACCTCCCATGTGGGACTTTGTCAAAGGCCTTACTGAATTCCATGTGGACAACATCCACCGCCTTCCCTTCATCCACTCTCCTGGTAACCTCCTCGAAAAACTCGAATAGATTGGTCAAACATGACCTACCACGCACAAAGCCATGTTGACTCTCCCTAATAAGTCCCTGTCTATCCAATTATTTGTAGATCTTATCTCTTAGTACTCCTTCCATTAATTTACCCACTGCTGACGTCAAACTTACCGGCCTATAATTTCCCGCATTACGTTTTGAGCCTTTTTTAAACAACGGAACAACATGAGTTATCCTCCAATCATCCAGCAACTCACCCGTGGATACCGACATTTTAAATATGTCTTCCAGGGCCCCTGCAATTTCAACACTAGACTCCTTCAAGGTCCGAGGGAATACCCTGTCCGGTCCTGGGGATTTATCTACTCTGATTTGCCTCGAGACAGCAAGCACCTCCTCCCCTTTCATCTGTATAGGCTCCATGACCTCCTACTTATTTGCCTTATTTCAATAGACTCCATGCCAGTTTCCTTAGTAAATACGGATGCAAAACACCCATTTAATATCTCTCCCATTTCTTTTGGTTCCGTACATAATCGACCACTCTGATGTTGAAGAGGACCAAATTTATCCCTTACTATCCGTTTGCTCTTAATACACCTGTAGAAGCTCTTAGGATTATCCTTCACCTTGTCTGCCAAAGCAACCTCATATCTTCTTTTCGCCCTCCTGATTTCTTTCTGAAGTAGTTTCTTGCACTTTTTATATTCCTCAAGCATCTTATTTGCTCCCTGTTGCCGATAAATGTCACACATCTCTCTCTTCTTCTTCATCAGAGTTCCAATATCCCTCGAGAACCAAGGTTCCTTATTCTTATACAATTTGCCTTTAATCCTGATAGGAACAGACAAACTCTGCACTCTCAAAATTTCTCCCTTGAAGGCCGCCAACTCACCAATCACATCCTTGCCAGAGAAGAGCCTGTCTCAATCCCCACGTTTTAGATCCTTTCTCATTTCTTCAAATTTGGCCTTTTTCCGGTTTAGAACCTCAACCCGAGGACAAGATCTATCTTTATCCATGATCAAGAACAAAACAAAGAACAAAGAATGATACAGCACAGGAACAGGCCCTTCGGCCCTCCAGGTCCGCGCCGCTCCCTGGTCCAAACTAGACCATTCTTTTGTATCCCTCCATTCCCACTCCATTCATGTGGCTATCTAGATAAGTCTTAAACGTTCCCAGTCCAGGCAACATCCTGGTAAACCTCCTCTGTACTCTCTCCAAAGCCTCCACGTCCTTCTGGTAGTGTGGAGACCAGAACTGGACGCAATATTCCAAATGCAGCCGAACCAACGTTCTATACAACTGCAACATCAGATCCGAACTTTTATACTCTATGCCCCGTCTTATAAAGGCAAGCATGCCATATGCCTTATTCACTACCTTCTCCACCCGTGACGTCACCTTCAAGGATCTGTGGACTTGCACACCCAGGTCCCTCTGCGTATCTACATCCTTTATGGTTCTACCATTTATCGTATTGGTCCGCCCGACATTATTTCTACCAAAATGCATCACTTCGCATTGATCTGGATTGAACTCCATCTGCCATTTCTTTGCCCAAATTTCCAGCCTATCTATATCCTTCTGTAGCCTCTGACAATGTTCCTCACTGTCTGCAAGTTCAGCCATTTTCATGTCGTCCGCAAACTTACTGATCACCCCAGTTACACCTTCTTCCAGATCGTTTATATCAATCACAAACAGCAGAGGTCCCAATACAGAGCCCTGCGGAACACCACTAGTCACAGGCCTCCAGCTGGAAAAAGACCCTTCCACGACCACCCTCTGCCTTCTGTGACACAGCCAGTTCTCCACCCATCTCGCCACCTCCCCCTTTAACCCATGAGAGCCAACCTTTTGCACCAACCTGCCATGAGAGACTTTTTCAAACACTTTACTAAAGTCCATACAGACGACATCCACGACCCTTCCCTCGTCAAACATTCTAGTCACTTCTTCAAAAACTCCACCTGACTATCGTTAATGAGTTTATTCCTTTCTAAATGCGCATACATCCAATCTCTAAGAATCCTCTCCGGCCGATAATTTCCCAAGTTATCTTTCCTACCCTTCTTAAATAACGGGACCACATTAGCTATCCTCCAATCCTCTGGGACCTCACCTGTGTCCAGTGATGAGACAAAGATTTGCGTCAGAGGACCAGCGATTTCATCTCTCGTCACCCTGAGCATCCTTGGATAGATTCCCTCAGGTCCTGGGGATTTGTCAGTCTTTATATTCCCCAAAAAAACCGAACACTTCCTCCCTTGCAATGTGGATTTTCTCTAACGGGTCAACAGTCCCCTCTGAGACACGCCCAGTCAACACATCCCTCTCCTTTGTGAATACCGACGCAAAGTATTCATTTAGGATCACAAGTTGAAACTAATGGCGTTATGATCACTGAAACCAAAGTATTCCCCTGCACACACTTCCGTCACTTGTCCTAACTCGGTTCCTAATCGGAAATCTATTTTGGCCTCCTCTCTTTTTGGTACCTCTGTATATTGATTTAGAAAATTTTCCTGAACACATTTTACAAACTCTCACCCGTCTCGACCTTTAACAGTATGGGAGTCCCGATCTAGATGTGGAAAATTAAAATCCCGTCCGATCACAACTTTATGTTTCCTGCAGTTGTCTGCTATCTCTCTGCAGATTTGCTCCTCCAATTCTCGCTGACTATTGGGTGGTCTATAATACAACCCCATTAATGTGGTCTTAAAGAACAAACAACAAAGAACAGTACAGCACAGGAAACAGGCCCTTCGGCCCTCCAAGCCTGTGCCGCTCCTTGGTCCAACTAGACCAATCGTTTGTATCCCTCCATTCCCAGGCTGCTCATGTGACTATCCAGGTAAGTCTTAAACGACGTCAGCGTGCTTGCCTCCACCACCCTACTTGGCAGCGCATTCCAGACCCCCACCACCCTCTGTGTAAAAAACGTCCCTCTGATATCTGAGTTATACTTCGCCCCTCTCACCTTGAGCCCATGACCCCTCGTGATCGTCACCTCCGACCTGGGAAAAAGCTTCCCACTGTTCACCCTATCTATACCCTTCATAATCTTGTATACCTCTATTAGATCTCCCCTCATTCTCCGTCTTTCCAGGGAGAACAACCCCAGTTTACCCAATCTCTCCTCATAGCAAAGACCCTCCATACCAGGCAACATCCTGGTAAACATTCTCTGCATTCTCTCTAACGCCTCCACGTCCTTCTGGTAGTGCGGCGAACAGAACTGGACGCAGTACTCCAAATGTGACCTAACCAGCGTTCTATACAGCTGCATCATCAGACTCCAGCTTTTATACTCTATACCCCGTCCTATAAAGGCAAGCATACCATATGCCTTCTTCACGACCTTCTCCACCTGTGTTGCCACCTTCAAGGATTTGTGGACTTGCACACCTAGGTCCCTCTGTGTTTCTAAACTCCTGATGACTCTGCCATTTATTGTATAACTCCTCCCTACATTATTTCTTCCAAAATGCATCACTTCGCATTTATCCGGATTAAACTCCATCTGCCACCTCTCCGCCCAATTTTCCAGCCTATCTATATCCTGCTGTATTGCCCGACAATGCTCTTCGCTATCCGCAAGTCCAGCCATCTTCGTGTCATCCGCAAACTTGCTGATTACACCAGTTACACCTTCTTCCAAATCATTTATATATATCACAAATAGCAGAGGTCCCAGTACAGAGCCCTGCGGAACACCACTGGTCACAGACCTCCAGCCGGAAAAAGACCCTTCGACCACTACCCTCTGTCTCCTATGGCCAAGCCAGTTTTCCACCCATCTAGCCACTTCTCCTTGTATCCCATGAGCCTTAACCTTCTTAACCAACCTGCCATGTGGGACTTTGTCAAATGCCTTACTGAAATCCATATAGACGACATCCATGGCCCTTCCTTCATCAACGGTTTTTGTCACTTCCTCAAAAAACTCGACCAAATTTGTAAGGCACGACCTCCCTCTTACAAAACCATGCTGTCTGTCACTAACGAGATTGTTCCGTTCTAAATGCACATACATCCTGTCTCTAAGAATCCTCTCCAACCACTTCCCTCCCACGGACGTCAAGCTCACCGGCCTATAATTTCCTGGGTTATCCCTGCTACCCTTCTTAAACAACGGGACCACATTCGCTATCCTCCAATCCTCAGGGACCTCACCCGTGTCCAAAGAAGCGACAAAGATTTCCGTCAGAGGCCCAGCAATTTCATCTCTCCTCTCCCTGAGCAGTCGAAGATAGATGCCATCAGGCCCTGGGGCTTTGTCAGTTTTAATGTTCCCTAAAAAACCTAATACTTCCTCGCTTGTAATGGAGATTTTCTCTAACGGGTCAACACCTCCCTCCGAGACACTCCCGGTTAACACGCCCCTCTCCTTCGTGAATACAGATGCAAAGTATTCATTTAGGATCTCCCCTATTCCCTTGGGTTCTAAGCATAATTCCCCTCCTTTGTCCCTGAGAGGTCCGATTTTCTCCCAGACAACTCTGTTGTTCCTAACGTATGAATAGAAAGCCTTAGGATTCTCCGTAATCCTGCCTGCCAAGAACATCTCGTGACCTCTTTTTGCCCTTCTAACTCCCCGTTTGAGTTCTTTCCTACTCTCTCTGTATTCCTCCAGAGCTCCAACTGTTTTCAGTTGCCTGGACTTAACGTACGCCTCCATTTTCATTTTAATCAGATCCTCAATTTCCCTGGTTATCCACGGCTCTCGAATCCTACCTTTCCTTTTTACAGGCACATGCCTATCCTGCAGCCTTATCAATCGTTCCTTAAAATACTCCCACATGCCAGACGCGGACTTACCCTCGAACATCCTCCCCCAATGAACATCCACCAATTTCTGCCTAATCCGGCTATAGTTAGCCTTCCCCCAATTTAGCACCCTGCCCGTAGGACAGCACTCATCCTTGTCCATTACTATCCTAAAGTTAACAGAGTTGTGGTCACTATTTTTCCTTTCCTGTTTCTCAGCTCCACGCATCTGGCCTCGGAAGACAAACCCTCGAATCTGTCCTGCCTGAGCACTGCTGTAACAGTTTCCCTGACTAGCAATACCACCCCCCCCCCCCCACCCTTCATCCCTCTGCCTCTATCACGTCTGAAACATAGGAACCCTGGAACATTGAGCTCCCAGTCCTGCCCCTCCTGTAGCCAAGTTTCACTAATGGGTATAATGTCATATTTCCATGTGTCAATCCACGCCTTCAGCTCATCTGCCTTCCCCACAATACTCCTGGCATTGAAATAGACACATCTCAGAAGATTATTACCACCACACACAACCCTTCTATTTGTGATATTTCATGAACTATTAACATCATTTACTTTCACCCCTGCTCCACTATCTGCTCTGGCACTCTGGTTCCTATCCCCCTGCAAATCTAGTTTAAACCCTCCCCAATAACACTGGCAAACCACCCTGCAAGTATATTGGTTCCCTTGTAGTTTAGGTGTAACCCGTCTCTCTTGTACAGATCCCACCTGCCCCAGAAGAGGTCCCAGTGACCTAGAAATCTGAAACCCTGCCCCCTACACCAGGTCCTCAGCCACTGGGAACAAGCTGTGTCCATTCCTTGGGGAGACTTTTTAAAATCAGCCTCCCAACATTTATTTATTTGTTTATTTAGTTGTTTAATTCTGTAATGAATTACAGAATTCATTGTAATTCTGTACAATGACAGAATTAATTCTGTAACCCGCCCGAGCATCCTACTCTGACCCTCACTGGCACGTGGCACAGGTAGCAAACATGTGGCTCTGTCCATGTGGCTATCCAGATAAGTCTTAAATGATCCTAGCGTGTCTGCCTCAACCAGCTTGCTTGGTAGAACATTCCAGGCCCCCACCACCCTCTGTGTAAAATACATCCCCCGTATATCTGTCTTGAACCTTGCTCCCCTTACCTGAACTTGTGACCCCTTGTGTTTGTCATTTCTGACCTGGGAAAATGCTTCCAACTGTTCACCCTATCTATGCCCTTCATAATTTTGAAAACTTCTATTAGGTCGCCCCTCAACCTCCGTCTTTCCAGGGAGAACAGTCCCAGTTTACTCAATCTCTCCTCATAGCTAATACCCTCCATCCCAGGCAACATCCTGGTAAACCTCCTCTGTACTCTGTCCAAAGCCTCCACGTCCTTCTGGTAGTGTGGCGAACAGAACTGGACGCAGTATTCCAAATGTGGCCGAGCCAACGTTCTATAGAACCGCAACATCAGACCCCAACTTTTATACTCTATGCCCTGTCCAATAAAGGCAAGCATGCCATATGCCTTATTCACTACCTTCTCCACCTGTGACGTCACCTTTAAGGACCTGTGGAGTTATGGACTCAGTGCCCAGCTCCCTGTCTCTGGAGAAAAGTCTCAGTCACAGCCCTCTGGGATTCCTGATTTACAGAATTAAACAACTAAATAAACAAATAAATAAATGTTGGGAGGCTGATTTTAAAAAGTCTCCAAGGAATGGACACAGCTTGTTCCCAGTTTAAAGAGGGGAGTTTATCTCTTTCTGTGACTGAGATGTTGTCTATTCAGACTCGGAATATACGTGGCGTTCAGCGTCTGGGTGGGAGGATTACACCAGGCATGAAGCTGGGAGAATTACATTTTTCCCCTTTGTCCCATCCGGATATCGTCAAATTATTGCTCATGGGATCTGGCTGTGCATCAATAACCAGCTGCCTTTCCTGAACTCCAACTTGTAAACACGCAAATTTAAAATGGAACTGGCTCAGTGACTGTAAAACACTTGGGAAGGAGGAGGGAGGGATGAAATAAAAATTCCCCGGCCTTGGAAATGGCTTGTTCCCAATTCCAGAGTCTGGATTGTGTTTTTAGATGGGGTGGTGTGAATTGGAGAATTGCCAGGGGCAGGGGGTCGGGACAGGAGTTTAATATCACTGCCTCTGTCACTCCAGCTTTCAGGATTGTTGTGTTTCACTGGAGTGGAACGATTCCTGCTCTTTGCCCCAAGGTTTAATGCAGCCTCTGTGACGAGGCCTCAATTCAAGCCCGAATCTCACAGGGCCCTCAGGAAGCCTCCTCCATTTGCTTCATCCCCAAACAGTGTCTGTGCTAAATTGGATGGGATGAATGATTCAATAAAAACTGTAGCAGCCTCTTTAATTCTTCTTTTGGGATGTTATTGAGGGTTTTACTTGCTCTCTCGCTCTCTCTGCGTCCCTTTATGTAACTTTGTGATTGAAGGAAATGAAGGAAAGGTGACAGAGAGAGAGATTGTGAAAACAGTGGTGGAAATGTGGTTTCTTCACAGATTCCAACATGACAACAAATGCAGCAGAAACAGGTGGAGAGAGAGAGAGAGAGAGGAGAAACGAGGCGGTTGTGGAAACAACTGGATGTGGTGGGTTAAACTGAGGCTGTCAGTGGGAGGGGGCTTCAATGAGGGACACACCCTCCATTTTAATTCTGAGGGTCGTGTTTAGGGATCGTGTCTCAGTCTCTTTTTCCCACGCTCTCTCAGTCTGATTCTCTGTCAGTCTCAGTCTCTCTCTCAGTCTGATTCTCTGTCAGTCTCAGTCTCTCTCTCAGTCTGATTCTCTGTCAGTCTGAATCTCTTTCTCAGTCTGATTCTCTGTCAGTCTCAATCTCTCTTTCAGTCTGATTCTCTGTCAGTCTCAATCTCTCTCTCAGTCTGATTCTCTGTCAGTCTCAATCTCTCTCTCAGTCTGATTCTATCTCTGTCTGTCACATTCTCTTTCTCTCTGCCTCATTCTCTCTGCCTGTCGATGTCTGTAAACATTTACTCAAAAATAAAATATTTCCAATTTATATGCCTGCTGTCATTTTCGACATTACAGCAATCCTGCAGAAACTGGGAGAGAGAAAGATCCACTGTGAGAAAGCTGAATTTTAAAATCCCACTATTTTGGTGATCTTTGTGTACGCAGGGTGATTGCAGAATTCCAAAATTACAATACTGAGGTCACATTATACGCTGCACCCGGAGGAAACCCCTGCAGACACGGGGAGAACGTGAAAACTCCACACAGACAGTGACCAAAGCCTAGAATCGAACGCAATACACTGGCGATGTGAGGCAGCAGTGTTAACCTACTGTGCCACCGTGTCACTGTGAGGCAGCAGAGTTAACCCACTGTGTCACCGTGTCACTGTGAGACAGCAGTGTTAACCTACTGTGTCACCGTGTCACTGTGAGGCAGCAGTGTTAACCCACTGTGTCACCGTGTCACTGTGAGGCAGCAGTGTTAACCTACTGTGCCACCGTGTCACTGTGAGACAGCAAATCATAGAATGAAAATCATAGAAACCCGACAGTGCAGAAGGAGGCCGTTCGGCCCATCGAGTCTGCACCGACCACAATCCCACCCAGGCCCGACCCCCACATATTTACCCGCAAACCTACGCATCTCAGGACTCTAAGGGGCAATTATTAACCTGGCCAATCAACCTAACCCGCACATCTTTGGACTGTGGGAGGAAACCGGAGCACCCGGAGGAATCCCACGCAGACACGAGGAGAATGTGCAAACTCCACACAGACAGTGACCCGAGCCGGGAATCGAACCCGGGACCCTGGAGCTGTGAAGCAGCAGTGTTAACCCACTGTGTCACCGTGTCACTGTGAGACAGCAGTGTTAACCCACTGTGTCACCGTGTCACTGTGAGGCAGCAGTGTTAACCCACTGTGTCACCGTGTCGCTGTGAGACAGCAGTGTTAACCCACTGTGTCACCGTGTCACTGTGAGACAGCAGTGTTAACCCACTGTCACCGTGTCACTGTGAGGCAGCAGTGTTAACCCACTGTGTCACCGTGTCACTGTGAGGCAGCAGTGTTAACCACTGTGTCACCGTGTCGCTGTCAGACAGCAGTGTTAACGCACTGTCACCGTGTCACTGTGAGGCAGCAGTGTTAACCCACTGTGTCACCATGTCATGATGACGGAGAAGTGTTAACCCACTGTGCAACCGTGTCACTGTGAGGCAGCAGTGTTAACCCACTGTGTCACCGTGTCGCTGTGAGGCAGCAGTGTTAACCCACTGTGCCACCGTGTCACTGTGAGGCAGCAGTGTTAATCCACTGTGTCACCGTGTCACTGTGAGGCAGCAGTGTTAACCACTGTGTCACCGTGTCACTGTGAGACAGCAGTGTTAACCCACTGTGTCACCGTGTCACTGTGAGGCAGCAGTGTTAACCACTGTGTCACCGTGACACTGTGAGGCAGCAGTGTTAACCCACTGTGTCACCGTGTCACTGTGAGGGAGCAGTGTTAACCCACTGTGTCACCGTGTCACTGTGAGACAGCAGTGTTAACCCACTGTGTCACCGTGAGGCAGCAGTGTTAACCCACTGTGTCACCGTGTCACTGTGAGGCAGCAGTGTTAACCCACTGTGCCACCGTGTCACTGTGAGGCAGCAGTGTTAACCCACTGTGTCACCGTGTCACTGTGAGACAGCAGTGTTAACCCACTGTGTCACCGTGTCATGATGAGGAAGCAGTGTTCACCCACTGTGTCACCGTGTCGCTGTGAGGCAGCAGTGTTAACCCACTGTGCCACCGTGTCACTGTGAGGCAGCAGTGTTAACCACTGTGTCACCGTGTCACTGTGAGGCAGCAGTGTTAACCCACTGTGTCACCGTGAGGCAGCAGTGTTAACCCACTGTGTCACTGTGAGGCAGCAGTGTTAACCCACTGTGCCACCGTGTCACTGTGAGGCAGCAGAGTTAACCCACTGTGTCACCGTGTCACTGTGAGGCAGCAGTGTTAACCCACTGTGTCATCGTGTCACTGTGAGGCAGCAGTGTTAACCCACTGTGTCACCGTGTCACTGTGAGGCAGCAGTGTTAACCTACTGTGCCACCGTGTCACTGTGAGACAGCAAATCATAGAATGAAAATCATAGAAACCCTACAGTGCAGAAGGAGGCCATTCGGCTCATCGAGTCTGCACCGACCACAATCCCACCCAGGCCCGACCCCCACATATTTACCCGCAAACCTACGCATCTCAGGACTCTAAGGGGCAATTATTAACCTGGCCAATCAACCTAACCCGCACATCTTTGGACTGTGGGAGGAAACCGGAGCACCCGGAGGAATCCCACGCAGACACGAGGAGAATGTGCAAACTCCACACAGACAGTGACCCGAGCCGGGAATGGAACCCGGGACCCTGGAGCTGTGAAGCAGCAGTGTTAACCCACTGTGTCACCGTGTCACTGTGAGACAGCAGTGTTAACCCACTGTGTCACCGTGTCACTGTGAGGCAGCAGTGTTAACCCACTGTGTCACCGTGTCACTGTGAGGCAGCAGTGTTAACCACTGTGTCACCGTGTCGCTGTCAGACAGCAGTGTTAACGCACTGTCACCGTGTCACTGTGAGGCAGCAGTGTTAACCCACTGTGCCACCGTGTCACTGTGAGACAGCAGTGTTAACCCACTGTGTCACCGTGTCGCTGTCAGACAGCAGTGTTAACCCACTGTGTCACCGTGTCACTGTGAGGCAGCAGTGTTAACCCACTGTGTCACCGTGTCGCTGTCAGACAGCAGTGTTAACCCACTGTGTCACCGTGTCACTGTGAGACAGCAGTGTTAACCCACTGTGTCACCGTGTCACTGTGAGGCAGCAGTGTTAACCCACTGTGTCACCATGTCATGATGAGGGAGCAGTGTTAACCCACTGTGCTACCGTGTCACTGTGAGGCAGCAGTGTTAACCCACTGTGTCACCGTGTCGCTGTGAGGCAGCAGTGTTAACCCACTGTGCCACCGTGTCACTGTGAGGCAGCAGTGTTAACCCACTGTGTCACCGTGTCACTGTGAGGCAGCAGTGTTAACCCACTGTGTCACCGTGAGGCAGCAGTGTTAACCCACTGTGTCACTGTGAGGCAGCAGTGTTAACCCACTGTGCCACCGTGTCACTGTGAGGCAGCAGTGTTAACCCACTGTGTCACCGTGTCACTGTGAGACAGCAGTGTTAACCCACTGTGTCACCGTGTCATGATGAGGGAGCAGTGTTCACCCACTGTGTCACCGTGTCACTGTGAGACAGCAGTGTTAACCCACTGTGTCACCGTGTCGCTGTGAGACAGCAGTGTTAACCCACTGTGCCACCGTGTCACTGTGAGGCAGCAGTGTTAACCCACTGTGTCACCGTGTCACTGTGAGGCACCAGTGTTAACCCACTGTGCCACTGTGTCACTGTGAGGCAGCAGTGTTAACCCACTGTGTCACTGTGAGGCAGCAGTGTTAACCCACTTTGTCACCGTGTCACTGTGAGGCAGCAGTGTTAACCCACTGTGTCACCGTGTCGCTGTGAGACAGCAGTGTTAACCCACTGTGTCACCGTGTCGCTGTGAGACAGCAGTGTTAACCCACTGTGTCACCGTGTCGCTGTGAGGCAGCAGTGTTCACCCACTGTGTCACCGTGTCGCTGTGAGGCAGCAGTGTTAACCCACTGTGTCACTGTGAGGCAGCAGTGTTAACCCACTGTGTCACTGTGAGGCAGCAGTGTTAACCCACTGTGTCACCGTGTCACTGTGAGGCAGCAGTGTTAACCCACTGTGTCACCGTGTCGCTGTGAGACAGCAGTGTTAACCCACTGTGTCACAGTGTCGCTGTGAGACAGCAGTGTTAACCCACTGTGTCACCGTGTCAATGTGAGGCAGCAGTGTTAACCCACTGTGTCACCGTGTCACTGTGAGGCAGCAGTGTTAACCCACTGTGTCACCGTGTCGCTGTCAGACAGCAGTGTTAACGCACTGTCACCGTGTCACTGTGAGGCAGCAGTGTTAACCCACTGTGTCACCATGTCATGATGAGGGAGCAGTGTTAACCCACTGTGCCACCGTGTCACTGTGAGGCAGCAGTGTTAACACACTGTGTCACCGTGTCGCTGTGAGGCAGCAGTGTTAACCCACTGTGCCACCGTGTCACTGTGAGGCAGCAGTGTTAACCACTGTGTCACCGTGTCACTGTGAGGCAGCAGTGTTAACCCACTGTGTCACCGTGAGGCAGCAGTGTTAACCCACTGTGTCACCGTGTCGCTGTGAGGCAGCAGTGTTAACCCACTGTGCCACCGTGTCACTGTGAGGCAGCAGTGTTAACCACTGTGCCACCGTGTCACTGTGAGGCAGCAGTGTTAACCCACTGTGTCACCGTGTCGCTGTGAGGCAGCAGTGTTAACCCACTGTGTCACCGTGTCACTGTGAGGCAGCAGTGTTAACCCAATGTGTCACCGTGTCACTGTGAGGCAGCAGTGTTAACCCACTGTGCCACCGTGTCACTGTGAGGCAGCAGTGTTAACCCACTGTGTCACCGTGTCACTGTGAGACAGCAGTGTTAACACACTGTGTCACCGTGAGGCAGCAGTGTTAACCCACTGTGTCACTGTGAGGCAGCAGTGTTAACCCACTGTGCCACCGTGTCACTGTGAGGCAGCAGTGTTAACCCACTGTGTCACCGTGTCACTGTGAGGCAGCAGTGTTAACCCACTGTGTCACCGTGAGGCAGCAGTGTTAACCCACTGTGTCACCGTGTCACTGTGAGGCAGCAGTGTTAACACACTGTGTCACCGTGAGGCAGCAGTGTTAACCCACTGTGTCACTGTGAGGCAGCAGTGTTAACCCACTGTGCCACCGTGTCACTGTGAGGCAGCAGTGTTAACCCACTGTGTCACCGTGTCACTGTGAGGCAGCAGTGTTAACCCACTGTGTCACCGTGAGGCAGCAGTGTTAACCCACTGTGTCACCGTGTCACTGTGAGGCAGCAGTGTTAACCCACTGTGTCACCGTGTCACTGTGAGGCAGCAGTGTTAACCCACTGTGTCACCGTGTCACTGTGAGACAGCAGTGTGCACCCACTGTGTCACCGTGTCACTGTGAGGCAGCAGTGTTAACCCACTGTGTCACCGTGAGGCAGCAGTGTTAACCCACTGTGTCACCGTGCCACTGTGAGGCAGCAGAGTTAACCCACTGTGCCCTTGAACAAAATGGCTTGCTATGCAATTTGGGAGGACAGTTAAGAGTCAGACATGTTGCTCTGGCTCTGGAATGGCATGTAGACCAGACCAGGTAAGGACGGCAGATTTCCGTCTCTGAAGGGCATTAGTGAAGCAGGGGGAGGATGAAGGTGTGGAGAGAGAAATTGAGAGTGCGAGGGAGTGATAGTGAAGAGAGTGATGGGGACAGGAAAGAGTGCGAGGGAACACAAGAAATTGATAGAAAGCAAAGCAAAGCAAGGGCGGAGGGGGCGGGGGGGGGGGGTGCAGTGAAAAAAGACACAGAGTCTCCAGTGTGAGCTCAGTTCTCAGCTCCCACTCTTTGGAAAAAAGCCTCAGCCACAACCCACTGGGATTCCTGAATCATAGAAATAAACAAATGAATGGTGGGAGGCTGATTTCCAGACCACACAACATCCTGGTCAATCTTTTCTGTTCCCTCTCCAAAGCCTCGACATCCTTGTGCTGGTGTGGTGACCAGAATTGAACACTATATTCCAAGTGCGGTCCAAGTAAGGTTCTATAAAGCTGCAACACGACTTGCCAATTTTTAAACTCAATGCCCCGGCCGATGAAGGCAAGCATGCCGTATGCCTTCTTGACTACCTTCTCCACCTGCATTGCCACTTTCAGTGGCCTGTGTACCTGTACACCCAGATCCCTCTGCCTATCAATACTCTGAAGGTTTCTGCCATTTACTGTAAGTTCCCTATCTGTGTTAGACCTTCCCAAATGCATTACTTCACATTTGTCCGGACGAAACTCCATCTGCCACCTCTCTGCCCAAGTGTTGGACTGATCGATATCCTGCTGTATCCTCTGATGGTCCTCATCGCTATCCACAAATCCACCAACCTTTGTGTCATCAGCAAACTTACCTTCCCCCACCACCCCTCATCCCCTGCCCCCCGCAACCCTTCACCCCCTCCCCACAACCTCTCACACCCTTCAAACCCCCCCCCCACACAACCCCTCATCCCCTCCCCACAACCTCTCGCACCCTTCAACCCCTCCCCCTTGCCCCACGTCCCCCCACAACACGCCCCCTCAATACCAATTGAGTCTAATCAATGTACTTGGACTATCAGCGACGATACCTTGTGTATTGATGTGTTTGTCCAGAAGCTTCTTCAATCAGAGAGTCCCTGCCTCCAGCAGCCGCTCAGGCAGCGAGTTCCAGATTTGCAACACAGTCTGCTCAACAATCTGTCATGATGTGGAGATGCCGGCGTTCGACTGGGGTAAACACAGTAAGAAGTTTAACAACACCAGGTTACAGTCCAACAGGTTTCTTTGGTAGCAAAAGCCACACAAGCTTTCAGAGCTGCAAGCCCCTTCTTCAGCCCCCCTCAACATTGTCCCTACATCCCCTCTGAAACACTCTCACCTTTAACCTCTGCCCTTTGGTCAAACCCAGACCAAGATGGCACTGGGCATGCGCTCTCCTCACATTGCCCCTCACAAACATGGCACTGGGCAGTCGCTCTCCTCACATTGCCCCTCACAAAGATGGCACTGCACATGCGCTCTCCTCACATTGCCCCTCACAAAGACGGCGGCGGCGCAGGGGCACAGCCCCGCTGTAAACATGGCGGCGGTGAACTCGGGGCAGAAACGGGGAACAATACTGGGCTCCCGCTGGGTACAAACGGGGAACCGGGGATTCCATTCTCTGAATTTCCGCTGTACACAAACCTGGTTATGAATCCTCTCCGCCCACCCGCCGGATCCATCGCTCCCCCCGAGCCGCCATTCCACTGACTGACTGCACATCAAATCACCCATTGGCATCCCGCACAAGTGGCAGATGGACTTCAACCCAGATAAATGCGTCGTGGTCCATTTTGGCAGGTCGAATGGGAAGAAGGAGTACAATATAAAGGGAAAGACTCTCAGTACTGAGGAGGGTCAGAAGGACCTTGGGGTCCGGGTCCATAGGACTCTAAAATCGGCCCCGCAGGTGGAGGAGGTGGTTAAGAAGGCGTATGGTGTGCTGGCCTTTATCAATCGAGGGATTGAGTTCAGGAGTCCGGGGATAATGATGCAGCTATATAAGACCCTCGTCAGACCCCACTTGGAGTACTGTGCTCAGTTCTGGTTGCCTCATTACAGGAAGGATGTCGAAAAGATTGAAAGGGTGCAGAGGAGATTTACAAGGATGTTGCCTGGATTGAGTGGCATGCCTTATGAGGATAGGCTGAGGGAGCTCGGTCTTTTCTCCTTGGAGAGACGTAGGATGAGAGGAGACCTAATAAAGGTATACAAGGTGTTGAGAGGCTCAGAGGCTTTTTCCCAGGGTGGAAATGGCTGCTATGAGAGGACACAGGTTTAAGTTGCTGGGGGGTTAGGTACTGGGGAAATGTTAGGGGGAGGTTTTTCACAGAGAGTGGTGGGCGAATGGAATCGGCTGCCGTCAGTGGTGATGGAGGCAAACTCAATAGGGTCTTTTAAGAGACTCCTGGATGAGTACATGGGACTTAATAGGATGGAGGGTTATAGGTAGGCCTAAAAGGTAGGGATATGTTCGGCAAAACTTGTGGGGCCGAAGGGCCTGTTTTGTGCTGTAGTTTTCTATGTTTCTATGTTTCTATCTGTAACCCCCACGACTTGCCTGGACTTGCAGAATCTCACTAACTGTCCTGTCTGGAGACAGTACACATCTCTTTAACCTGTGCTTAACCCTCTCTCCACTCACATTGTCTGTACCTTTCAGACTTGCTTACCTGTAGAGGCTCACATTCCAACCGTTATAATGCACTGGCTAAAGCCATACACAGTAAGACGTTTAACAACACCAGGTTAAAGTCCAACAGGTTTATTTGGCAGCAAAAGCCACACAAGCTTTCGGAGCTCAAACCCCTTCTTCAGGTGAGTGGGAATTCTGTTCACAAACAGAGCTTACAAAGACACAGACTCAATTTACATGAATAATGGTTGGAATGCGAATACTTACAGCTAATCAAGTCTATAAGATACAACGGACGTGAGTGGAGAGAGCATTAAGACAGGCTAAGAAGATGTGTATTGTCTCCAGACAAGACAGCCAGTGAAAATTTGCAGGTCCAGGCAGGCTATGGGCGTTACAAATAGTGTGACATGAACCAAATATCCCGGTGGAGGCCGTCCTCATGTTTGCGGAACTTGGCTATCGTTTTCTGCTCAGCGACTCTGCGCTGTTGTGTGTCGTGAAGGCCGCCTTGGAGAACGCTTACCTGAAGATCCAAGGCTGAATGCCTGTGACTGCTGAAATGCATTAACATTAGGAGAGAAACAGTCAGTAACACAGGCTGCTGGAGGAGAGGGGTTACTGAGTGACAGTGTGAGGGAGCTGGATTAACATCAGTACAGATACAGTCAGTAACACAGGGTGCTGGGGGAGAGGGGTTACTGAGTGACAGTGTGAGGGAGCTGGATGAACATCAGTACAGATACAGTCAGTAACACAGGGTGCTGGGGGAGAGGGGTTACTGAGTGAAAATCTCAGGGAGCTGGATTGACATCTGAACAGATACAGTCAGTAACACAGGGTGCTGGGGGAGAGGGGTTACTGAGTGACAGTGTGAGGGAGCAGTATTAACATCAGTAGAGATACAGTCAGTAACACAGGGTGCTGGGGGAGAGGGGTTACTGAGTGACAGTCTCAGGGAGCTGGATTAACATCTGAACAGATACAGTCAGTAACACAGGGGCTGGGGGAGAGGGGTCATTGGTGACAGTGTGAGGGAGCGGGATTAACACCTGTACAGATACAGTCAGTAAAACAGGGTGCTGGGGGAGAGCGGTTACTGAGTGACAGTGTGAGGGAGCTGGATTAACATCTGAACTGATACAGTCAGTAACACAGGGTGCTGGGGGAGAGGGGTTACTGAGTGACAGTGTGAGGGAGCTGGATTAACATCAGTACAGATACAGTCAGTAACACAGGGTGCTGGGGGAGAGGGGTTACTGAGTGACAGTGTGAGGGAGCTGGATTAACATCAGTAGAGATACAGTCAGTAACACAGGGTGCTGGGGGAGAGCGGTTACTGAGTGACAGTGTGAGGGAGCTGGATTAACACCTGCACAGATACAGTCAGTAACACAGGGTGCTGGGGGAGAGCGGTTACTGAGTGACAGTGCGTGGGAGCTCGACTAACATTCGTAGCGACACAGTCAGTAACACAGGGTGCTGGGGGAAGCGGGGATACTGAGTGATAATTTGAGGCAGTTGGATTAACATCAGGAGAGATAGAGTCTGGAACACAGGGTGCTGGGGGGAGAGGGGTTACAGAGTGACAGTGTGAGGGAATTGGATTAACATCAGTACAGATACAGTCAGTAACACAGGGGCTGGAGTAGGGGGCGACTGAGTGACAGTGTGAGGGAGCTGGATTAACATCAGTACAGACACGGCTAGTAACACAGGGGCTGGAGTAGGGGGCGAGTGAGTGACAGTGTGAGAGAGCTGGATTATCAGTAGAGATACAGTCAGTAACACAGGGTGCTGGGGGAGAGGGGTTACTGAGTGACAGTGTGAGGGAGCTGGATTAACAACTGTGGAGATACAGTCAGTAACAGAGGGCGCTGAGCGGGACAAGGGTTACTGAGTGACAGTGCGTGGGAGCTGGATTATCAGGAGAGATACCGTCAGTAACACAGGGTGCTGGGAGAGAGGGGTTACTGAGTGAGAGTGTGAGGGAGCTGGATGAACAACAGTACAGACACAGTCTGTAACACAGGCTGCTGGGGGAAGAGGGGTCACTGAGTGACAGTGTGAGGGAGCTGGATTAACATCAGCACAGATACAGTCAGTAACACAGGGTGCTGGGGGAGAGGGGTGACTGAGTGACAATGTGAGGGACCTGGATTAACATCAGTACAGATACAGTCATGAACACAGGGTGCTAGGGGAGAGGGGTTACTTAGTGACAGTGTGAGGGAACTGGATTAACATCAGTTGAATAAAGAACAAAGAACAAAACAGCACAAAAACAGGCCCTTCGGCCCTCCAAGCCCGTGCTGCTCCCTGGTCAAAACTAGACCATTCTTTTGTATCCCTCCAATCCCACTCCGTTCATGTGGCTATCTAGAAAAGTCTTAAACGTTCCCAGTGTGTCCGCCTCCACCACCTTGCCTGGCAGCGCATTCAAGGCCCCCACCACCCTCTGTGTAAAATATGTCCTTCTGATATCTGTGTGAAACCTCCCCCCCTTCACCTTGAACCTATGACCCCTCGTGAACATCACCGCCGACCTGGGGAAAAGCTTCCCACCGTTCACCCTATCTGTGCCTTTCATAATTTTATACACCTCTATTAAGTCTCCCCTCATCCTTGGCCTTTCCAGGGAGAACAACCCCAGTTTACCCAATCTCTCCTCATAACTAAAACCCTCCAGACCAGGCAACATCCTGGTAAACCACCTCTGTACTCTCTCCAAAGCCTCCACGTCCTTCTGGTAGTGTGGCGACCAGAACTGGACGCAGTATTCCAAATGCGGCCGAACCAACGTTCTACACATCTGCAACATCAGACCCCAACTTTTATACTCGATGCCCCGTCCTATAAAGGGAAGCATGCCATATGCCTTCTTCACCAGCTGCTCCCACTGTGGACGTCACCTTGAAGGATCTGTGGACTTGCACACCCAGAGATTCAGTCAGGAACACAGGGCGCTGGGGGAGAGGGGTTACTGAGTGGCAGTGTGAGGGAGCAGTATTAACATCAGTAGAGATACAGTCAGTAACACAGCGTGCTGGGGGAGAGGGGTTACTGAGTGACAGTGTGAGGGAGCTGGATTAACATCAGTAGAGATACAGTCAGTAACACAGGATGCTGGGGGAAGAGGGGTTACTGAGTGACAGTGTGAGGGAGCTGGATTAACATCAGTACAGATACAGTCAGTAACACAGGGTGCTGGGGAGAGGGGTCACTGAGTAACAGTGTGAGGGAGCTGTATTCACATCAGTAGAGATACAGTCAGTAACACAGGGTGCTGGGGGAGAGGGGTTATTGAGTGACAGTGTGAGGGAGCTGGATTAACATCAGTAGAGATACAGTCAGTAACACAGGATGCTGGGGG
This sequence comes from Mustelus asterias, assembly GCF_964213995.1. Taxonomy (NCBI): domain Eukaryota; kingdom Metazoa; phylum Chordata; class Chondrichthyes; order Carcharhiniformes; family Triakidae; genus Mustelus; species Mustelus asterias. Next base: position 78,170 of record NW_027591083.1, read on the forward strand.
AGAGGGGTTACTGCGTGACAGTGTGAGGGAGCTGGATTAACATCAGTACAGAAACAGTCAGGAACACAGGGTGCTGGGGGAGAAGGGTGACTGAGTGACAGTGTGAGGGAGCTGGATTCACATCAGTAGAGATACAGTCAGTAACACAGGGTGCTGGGGGAGATGGGGTACTGAGTGACAGTGTGAGGGAGCTGGATTAACATCAGTACAGATACAGTCAGTAACACAGGGTGCTGGGGGAGAGGGGTTACTGAGTGACAGTCTCAGGGAGCTGGATTAACATCAGTAGAGATACAGTCAGTAACACAGGATGCTGGGGGAGAGGTGTTACTGAGTGACAGTGTGAGGGAGCTGGATTAACAACTGTGGAGATACAGTCAGTAACAGAGGGCGCTGAGCGGGATAAGGGTTACTGACTGACAGTGCGTGGGAGCTGGACTGACATTCGTAGCGACACAGTCAGTAACACAGGGTGCTGGGGGGAGATGGGTTACTGAGTGACAGTGTGAGGGAGCTGGATCAACATCATTAGAGACACAGTCAGTAACACAGGGTGCTGGGGAAGAGGGTTTCCTGAGTGACAGTGTGAGGGAGCTGGATTAACATCTGTACAGATACAGTCAGTAACACAGGGTGCTGGAGGGACAGGGGTTACTGAGTGTCAGTCTCAGGTAGCTGGATTAACATCAGTACAGATACAGTCAGTAACACAGGGTGCTGGGGAGAGGGGTCACTGAGTAACAGTGTGAGGGAGCTGGATTCACATCAGTAGAGATACAGTCAGTAACACAGGGTGCTGGGGGAGAGGGGTTACTGAGTGACAGTGTGAGGGAGCTGGATTAACATCAGTAGAGATACAGTCAGTAACACAGGATGCTGGGGGAGAGGGGTTACTGAGTAACAGTGTGAGGGAGCTGGATTAACATCAGTACAGAAACAGTCAGGAACACAGGGTGCTGGGGGAGAAGGGTGACTGAGTGACAGTGTGAGGGAGCTGGATTCACATCAGTAGAGATACAGTCAGTAACACAGGGTGCTGGGGGAGATGGGGTACTGAGTGACAGTGTGAGGGAGCTGGATTAACATTAGTACAGATACAGTCAGTAACAGAGGGTGCTGGGGGAGAGGGGTTACTGAGTGACAGTGTGAGGGAGCTGGATTCACATCAGAAGAGATACAGTCAGTAACACAGGATGCTGGGGGAGAGGGGTTACTGAGTGACAGTCTCAGGGAGCTGGATTAACATCAGTAGAGATACAGTCAGTAACACAGGGTGCTGGGGGAGAGGGGTTACTGAGTGACAGTGTGAGGGAGCTGGATTATCAGTAGAGATACAGTCAGTAACACAGGGTGCTGGGGGAGAGGTGTTACTGAGTGACAGTGTGAGGGAGCTGGATTAACAACTGTGGAGATACAGTCAGTAACAGAGGGTGCTGAGCGGGATAAGGGTTACTGACTGACAGTGCGTGGGAGCTGGACTGACATTCGTAGCGACACAGTCAGTAACACAGGGTGCTGGGGGGAGATGGGTTACTGAGTGACAGTGTGAGGGAGCTGGATCAACATCATTAGAGACACAGTCAGTCACACAGGGTGCTGGGGGAGAGGGGTTACTGAGTGACAGTGTGAGGGAGGTGGATTAACATCAGTAGAGATACAGTCAGTAACACAGGGTGCTGGGGGGAGCGGGGATACTGAGTGATAATTTGAGGCAGTTGGATTAACATCAGTAAAGATACAGTCAGGAACAGAGGGTGCTGGGTGAGAGGAGTTACTGAGTGACAGTGTGAGGGAGCTGGATTAACATCAGTACAGATACAGTCAGTAACACGGGGTGCTGGGGGGAGTAGGGTTCCTGAGCGACAGTGTGAGGGAGCTGGATTAACATCAGTACAGATACAGTCAGTAACACAGGGTGCTGGGGGGAGAGGGGTTCCTGAGTGACAGTGTGAGGGAGCTGGAATAACATCAGTATAGACACAGTCAGTAACACGGGGCTGGAGTAGGGGGGCGACTGAGTGACAGTGTGAGAGAGCTGGATTAACATCAGTTGAACAAAGAACAAAAAAGCACAGGAACAGGCCCTTCGGCCCTCCAAGCCCGTGCCGCTCCCTGGTCCAAACTAGACCATTCTTTTGTATCCCTCCATTCCCACTCCGTTCATGTGGCTATCTAGATAAGTCCGAAACGTTCCCAGTGTGTCCGCCTCCACCACCTTGCCCGGCAGCGCATTCCAGGTCCCCAGCACCCTCTGTGTAAAATATGTCCTTCTGATATCTGTGTTAAACCTCCCCCCCTTCACCTTGAACCTATGACCCCTCGTGAACAACACCACCAACCTGGGGAAAAGCTTCCCACCGTTCACCCTATCTGTGCCTTTCATAATTTTATACACCTATTAATTCTCCCCTCATCCTCTGTCTTTCCAGGGAGAACAACCCCAGTTTACCCAATCTCTCCTCATAACTAAGCCCCTCCATACCAGGCAACATCCTGGTAAACCTCCTCTGAACTCTCTCCAAAGCCTCCACGTCCTTCTGGTAGTGTGGCGACCAGAACTGGACGCAATATTCCAAATGCGGCCGCACCAACGTTCTATACAACTGCAACATCAGACCCCAACTTTTATACTCGATGCCCCGTCCTATAAAGGGAAGCATTCCATATGCCTTCTTCACCACATTCTCCCCCTGTGACGTCACCTTGAAGGATCTGTGGACTTGCACACCCAGAGATACAGTCAGTAACACAGGGTGCTGGGGGAGAGGGTTACTGAGTGACAGTGTGAGGGAGCTGGATTAACATCAGTGCAGATACAGTCAGTAACACAGGGTGCTGGGGGAGAGGGGTCACTAAGTGACAGTGTGAGGGAGTTGGATTAACATCAGTCGAGATGCAATCAGTGACACAGGGTGCTGGGGGAGAGGGGTTACTGAGTGACAGTGTGAGGGAGCTGGATTAACATCAGGACAGAGACAGTCAGGAACACAGGGTGTTGGGGGGAGAGGGGTGACTGAGTGACAGTGTGAGGGATCTGTACTAACATCAGTAGAGATACATTCAGTAACACAGGGTGCTGGGGGAGAGTGGTTACTGAGTGACAGTGTGAGGGAGCTGTACTACCATCAGTAGAGATACATTCAGTAACACAGGATGCTGGGGGAGAGGGGTTACTGAGTGACAGTGTGAGGGAGCTGGATTAACATCAGTACAGACACAGTCAGGAACACAGGGTGCTGGGGGGAGAGGGGATACAGAGTGCCAGTGTGAGGGAACTGGATTAACATCAGTAGAGCAACTTTCAGTAACACAGGGTGTTGGGGGAGAGGGGTTACTGAGTGACAGTGTGAGGGAGCTGGATTATCAGTAGAGATACAGTCAGTAACACAGGGTGCTGGGGGAGAGGTGTTACTGAGTGACAGTGTGAGGGAGCTGGATTAACAACTGTGGAGATACAGTGAGTAACAGAGGGCGCTGAGCGGGATAAGGGTTACTGACTGACAGTGCGTTGGAGCTGGACTGACATTCGTAGCGACACAGTCAGTAACACAGGGTGCTGGGGGGAGATGGGTTACTGAGTGACAGTGTGAGGGAGCTGGATCAACATCATTAGAGACACAGTCAGTCACACAGGGTGCTGGGGGAGAGGGGTTACTGAGTGACAGTGTGAGGGAGGTGGATTAACATCAGTAGAGATACAGTCAGTAACACAGGGTGCTGGGGGGAGCGGGGATACTGAGTGATAATTTGAGGCAGTTGGATTAACATCAGTAAAGATACAGTCAGGAACAGAGGGTGCTGGGTGAGAGGAGTTACTGAGTGACAGTGTGAGGGAGCTGGATTAACATCAGTACAGATACAGTCAGTAACACGGGGTGCTGGGGGGAGTAGGGTTCCTGAGCGACAGTGTGAGGGAGCTGGATTAACATCAGTACAGATACAGTCAGTAACACAGGGTGCTGGGGGGAGAGGGGTTCCTGAGTGACAGTGTGAGGGAGCTGGAATAACATCAGTATAGACACAGTCAGTAACACGGGGCTGGAGTAGGGGGGCGACTGAGTGACAGTGTGAGAGAGCTGGATTAACATCAGTTGAACAAAGAACAAAAAAGCACAGGAACAGGCCCTTCGGCCCTCCAAGCCCGTGCCGCTCCCTGGTCCAAACTAGACCATTCTTTTGTATCCCTCCATTCCCACTCCGTTCATGTGGCTATCTAGATAAGTCCGAAACGTTCCCAGTGTGTCCGCCTCCACCACCTTGCCCGGCAGCGCATTCCAGGTCCCCAGCACCCTCTGTGTAAAATATGTCCTTCTGATATCTGTGTTAAACCTCCCCCCCTTCACCTTGAACCTATGACCCCTCGTGAACAACACCTCCAACCTGGGGAAAAGCTTCCCACCGTTCACCCTATCTGTGCCTTTCATAATTTTATACACCTATTAATTCTCCCCTCATCCTCTGTCTTTCCAGGGAGAACAACCCCAGTTTACCCAATCTCTCCTCATAACTAAGCCCCTCCATACCAGGCAACATCCTGGTAAACCTCCTCTGAACTCTCTCCAAAGCCTCCACGTCCTTCTGGTAGTGTGGCGACCAGAACTGGACGCAATATTCCAAATGCGGCCGCACCAACGTTCTATACAACTGCAACATCAGACCCCAACTTTTATACTCGATGCCCCGTCCTATAAAGGGAAGCATTCCATATGCCTTCTTCACCACATTCTCCCCCTGTGACGTCACCTTGAAGGATCTGTGGACTTGCACACCCAGAGATACAGTCAGTAACACAGGGTGCTGGGGGAGAGGGTTACTGAGTGACAGTGTGAGGGAGCTGGATTAACATCAGTGCAGATACAGTCAGTAACACAGGGTGCTGGGGGAGAGGGGTCACTAAGTGACAGTGTGAGGGAGTTGGATTAACATCAGTCGAGATGCAATCAGTGACACAGGGTGCTGGGGGAGAGGGGTTACTGAGTGACAGTGTGAGGGAGCTGGATTAACATCAGGACAGAGACAGTCAGGAACACAGGGTGTTGGGGGGAGAGGGGTGACTGAGTGACAGTGTGAGGGATCTGTACTAACATCAGTAGAGATACATTCAGTAACACAGGGTGCTGGGGGAGAGTGGTTACTGAGTGACAGTGTGAGGGAGCTGTACTACCATCAGTAGAGATACATTCAGTAACACAGGATGCTGGGGGAGAGGGGTTACTGAGTGACAGTGTGAGGGAGCTGGATTAACATCAGTACAGACACAGTCAGGAACACAGGGTGCTGGGGGGAGAGGGGATACAGAGTGCCAGTGTGAGGGAACTGGATTAACATCAGTAGAGCAACTTTCAGTAACACAGGGTGTTGGGGGAGAGGGGTTACTGAGTGACAGTGTGAGGGGGCTGGATTAACATCATGAGATACACAGTCTGTAACACAGGTGCTGGGGGGAGAGGGGTTACTGAGTTACAGTGCGTGGGAGATGGATTAACATCAGTAGAGATATAGTCAGTAACACAGGGTGCTGGGGGAGAGGGTTTACTGAGTGACAGTGTGAGGGAGCTGGATTAACATCAGGAGAGATACAGTCAGTAACACAGAGTGCTGGAGGGAGAGGGGTTACTGAGTGACAGTGTGAGGGAGCAGGATTAACATCAGTACAGATAGTCAGTAACACAGGGTGCTGGGGGACAGGGGTTACTGAGTGACAGTCTCAGGGAGCTGGATTAACATCAGTACAGGTACAGTCAGTAACACAGGGTGCTGGGGAAGAGGGGTCACTTGGTGACAGTGTGAGGGAGCTGGATTAACATCATTAGAGACACAGTCAGTAACACAGATGCTGGGGGGAGAGGGGTGACTGAGTGACAGTGTGAGGGAGCTGGATTAACATCAGTACAGATACAGTCAGTAACACAGGGTGCTGGGGGGAGAGGGGTTCCTGAGTGACAGTGTGAGGGAGCTGGATTAACAGCTGTGGAGATACATTCAGTAACACAGGGTGCTGGGGGAGAGGGGTTACTGAGTGACAGTGTGAGGTAGCTGGATTAACATCAGTGCAGATACAGTCAGTAACACAGGGTGCTGGGGGGAGAGTGGTTTCTGTGTGACAGTATGAGGGAGCTGGATTAACAGCTGTGGAGATACAGTCAGGGACACAGGGTGCTGGGGGAGAGGGGTTACTGAGTGACAGTGCGTGGGAGCTGGAGTAACATTCGTAGCGACACAGTCAGTCACACAGGGTGATGGGGGGAGCGGGGATACTGAGTGATAATTTGAGGGAGCTGGATTAACATCAGGACAGATACAGTCAGTAACACTGGGTGCTGGGGGAGAGGGGTTACTGAGTCACAGTGTGAGGGATTTGGATTAACATCAGTACAGATACATTCAGGAACACAGGGGTTGGAGTCGGGGGGCGACTGAGTGACAGTGTGAGGGAGCTGGATTAACATCAGTTGAACAAAGAACAAAACAGCACAGGAACAGGCCCTTCGGCCCTCCAAGCCCGTGCTGCTCCCTGGTCCAAACTAGACCATTCGTTTGTATCCCTCCATTCCCACTCCGTTCATGTGGCTATCTAGATAAGTCTTAAACGTTCCCAGTGTGTGTCCGCCTCCACCACCTTGCCTGGCAGCGCATTCCAGGCCCCCAGCACCCTCTGTGTAAAATATGTCCTTCTGATATCTGTGTTAAACCTCCCCCCTTCACCTTGAACCTATGACCCCTCGTGAACATCACCGCCGACCTGGGGAAAAGCTACCCACCGTTCACCCTATCTGTGCCTTTCATAATTTCATACACCTCTATTAAGTCTCGCCTCATCCTCTGTCTTTCCAGGGAGAACAACCCCAGTTTACCCAATCTCTCCTCAAAACTAAGACCCCCCATACCAGGCAACGTCCTGGTAAACCTCCTCTGTACTCTCTCCAAAGCCTCCACGTCCTTCTGGTAGTGTGGCGACCAGAACTGGACGCAATATTCCAAATGCGGCCGAACCAACGTTCTATACATCTGCAACATCAGACCCCAACTTTTATACTTCATGCCGCGTCCTATAAAGGGAAGCATGCCATATGCCTTCTTCACCAGCTTCTCCCCCTGTGGACGTCACCTTGAAGGATCTGTGGACTTGCACACCCAGAGATTCAGTCAGTAACACAGGGTGCTGGGGGAGAGGGGGTACTGAGTGACAGTGTGAGGGAGCTGGATTAACATCAGTGCAGATACAGTCAGTAACAGAGGGTGCTGGGGGAGAGTGGTCAATGAGTGACAGTGTGAGGGAGTTGGATTAACATCAGTCGAGATGCAATCAGTGACACAGGGTGCTGGGGGAGAGGGGTTACTCAGTGACAGTGTGAGGGAGCTGGATTAACATCAGTACAGATACAGTCAGTAACACAGAGTGCTGGGGGGAGAGAGGGGCGACTCAGTGACAGTGCGAGGGAGCTGGATTAACATCAGTCGAGATACAGTCAGTAACACAGGGTGCTGGGGGAGAGGGGTTACTGAGTGACAGTGTGAGGGAGCTGGATTCACATCAGTAGAGATACAGTCAGGAACACAGGGTGCTGGGGGGAGAGGGGTTACTGAGTGACAGTGTGAGGAAGCAGTATTAACATCAGTACAGATACAGTCAGTGACACAGGGTGCTGGGGAAGTGGGGTTACTGAGTGACAGTGTGAGGGAGCTGGATTAACATCAGTACAGATAGTCAGGAACACAGGGTGCTGGGGGGAGAGGGGTTATTGAGTGACAATTTGAGGGAGCTGGACTAACATTAGTAGAGCTCCTGTCAGTGACATCAGGTGCTGGGGAAGAGGGGTTACTGAGTGACAGTGTGAGGGAGCTGGATTAACATCAGTACAGATACAGTCAGTAACACAGTGTGCTGGGGGAGAGGGGTTACTGAGTGACAGTGTGAGGGAGCTGGATTAACAACTGTGGAGATACAGTCAGTAACGCAGGGTGCTGGGGGAGAGGGGTTACTGAGTGACAGTGTGAGGGAGCTGGATTAACATCAGTACAGAAACAGTCAGTAACACAGGGTGCTGGGGGAGAGGGGTTACTGAGTGACAGTGTGAGGGAGCAGGATTAACATCAGTACAGAAACAGTCAGTAACACAGGGTGCTGGGGGAGAGGGGTTACTGAGTGACAGTGTGAGGGAGCTGGATTAACATCAGTTCAGATACAGTCAGTAACACAGGGTGCTGGGGGAGAGGGGTTTCTGAGTGACAGTGTGAGAGAGCTGGACTAACATTAGTAGAGCTCCTGTCAGTGACATAGGGTGCTGAGGGAGAGGGGTTACTGAGTGACAGTGTGAGGGAGCTTGAGTAACAACTGTGGAGATACAGTCAGTAAAACAGGGTGCTGGGGGAGATTGGTTACTGAGTGACAGTGTGAGGGAGCTGGATTAACATCAGTCCACATAAACTCAGTAACGCAGGTTGCTGGGGGAGAGGGGTCACTGAGTGACAGTGTGAGGGAGTTGGGTTAACATCAGTTCAGATACAGTCAGTAACACAGGGTGCTGGGGGAGAGGGGTTACTGAGTGACAGTGTGAGGGAGCTGGATTCACATCAGTAGAGATACAGTCAGGAACACAGGGTGCTGGGGGGAGAGGGGTTACTGAGTGACAGTGTGAGGGAGCAGTATTAACATCCGTACAGATACAGTCAGTGACACAGGGTGCTGGGGAAGAGGGGTTACTGAGTGACAGTGTGAGGGAGCTGGATTAACATCAGTACAGATAGTCAGGAACACAGGGTGCTGAGGGGAGAGGTGTTACTGAGTGACAATTTGAGGGAGCTGGACTAACATTAGTAGAGCTCCTGTCAGTGACATAGGGTGCTGAGGGAGAGGGGTTACTGAGTGACAGTGTGAGGGAGCTGGATTAACAACTGTGGAGATACAGTCAGTAACGCGGGGTGCTGGGGGAGAGGGGTTACTGATTGACAGTGTGAGGGAGCTGGATTAACATCAGTACAGAAACCGTCAGTAACACAGGGTGCTGGGGGAGAGGGGTTCCTGAGCGACAGTGTGAGGGAGCTGGATTAACATCAGTACAGATACAGTCAGTAACACAGGGTGGCTGGGGAAGAGGGGTTACTGAGTGACAGTGTGAGAGAGCTGGATTAACATCAGTACAGACACAGTCAGTAACACGGGGCTGGAGTAGGGGGGCGACTGAGTGACAGTGTGAGAGAGCTGGATTAACATCAGTTGAACAAAGAACAAAAAAGCACAGGAACAGGCCCTTCGGCCCTCCAAGCCCGTGCCGCTCGCTGGTCCAAACTGGACCATTCTTTTGTATCCCTCCATTCCCACTCCGTTCATGTGGCTATCTAGATAAGTCCGAAAGGTTCCCAGTGTGTCCGCCTCCACCACCTTGCCCGGCAGAGCATTCCAGGTCCCCAGCACCCTCTGTGTAAAATATGTCCTTCTGATATCTGTGTTAAACCTCCCCCCCTTCACCTTGAACCTATGACCCCTCGTGAACAACACCTCCAACCTGGGGAAAAGCTTTCCACCGTTCACCCTATCTGTGCCTTTCATAATTTTATACACCTCTATTAATTCTCCCCTCATCCTCTGTCTTTCCAGGGAGAACAACCCCAGTTTACCCAATCTCTCCTCATAACTAAGCCCCTCCATACCAGGCAACATCGTGGTAAACCTCCTCTGAACTCTCTCCAAAGCCTCCACGTCCTTCTGGTAGTGTGGCGACCAGAACTGGACGCAGTATTCCAAATGCGGCCGCACCAACGTTCTATACATCTGCAACATCAGACCCCAACTTTTATACTCGATGCCCCGTCCTATAAAGGGAAGCATTCCATATGCCTTCTTCACCACCTTCTCCCCCTGTGACGTCACCTTGAAGGATCTGTGGACTTGCACACCCAGAGATACAGTCAGTAACACAGGGTGCTGGGGGAGAGGGTTACTGAGTGAAGGTGTGAGGGAGCTGGATTAACATCAGTGCAGATACAGTCAGTAACACAGGGTGCTGGGGGAGAGGGGTCACTAAGTGACAGTGTGAGGGAGTTGGATTAACATCAGTCGAGATGCAATCAGTGACACAGGGTGCTGGGGGAGAGGGGTTTCTGAGTGACAGTGTGAGGGAGCTGGATTAACATCAGGACAGAGACAGTCAGTAACACAGGGTGCTGGGGGGAGAGAGGGGTTACTCAAAGACAGTGCGAGGGAGCTGGATTAACATCAGTCGAGATACAGTCAGTAACACAGGGTGCTGGGGGGAGAGGGGTGACTGAGTGACAGTGTGAGGGAGCTGTACTAACATCAGTAGAGATACAGTCAGTAACACAGGGTGCTGGGGGAGAGTGGTTACTGAGTGACAGTGTGAGGGAGCTGTACTACCATCAGTAGAGATACATTCAGTAACACAGGATGCTGGGGGAGAGGGGTTACTGAGTGACAGTGTGAGGGAGCTGGATGAACATCAGTACAGACACAGTCAGGAACACAGGGTGCTGGGGGGAGAGGGGATACAGAGTGCCAGTGTGAGGGAACTGGATTAACATCAGTAGAGCAACTTTCAGTAACACAGGGTGTTGGGGGAGAGGGGTTACTGAGTGACAGTGTGAGGGAGCTGGATTAACATCAGTAGAGCAACTTTCAGTAACACAGGGTGTTGGGGGAGAGGGGCTACTGAGTGACAGTGTGAGGGGGCTGGATTAACATCATGAGATACACAGTCTGTAACACAGGTGCTGGGGGGAGAGGGGTTACTGAGTTACAGTGCGTGGGAGATGGATTAACATCAGTAGAGATATAGTCAGTAACACAGGGTGCTGGGGGAGAGGGTTTACTGAGTGACAGTGTGAGCGAGCTGGATTAACATCAGTAGAGCAACTTTCAGTAACACAGGGTGTTGGGGGAGAGGGGTTACTGAGTGACAGTGTGAGGGGACTGGATTAACATCATGAGATACACAGTCTGTAACACAGGTGCTGGGGGGAGAGGGGTTACTGAGTTACAGTGCGTGGGAGATGGATTAACATCAGTAGAGATATAGTCAGTAACACAGGGTGCTGGGGGAGAGGGTTTACTGAGTGACAGTGTGAGGGAGCTGGATTAACATCAGGAGAGATACAGTCAGTAACACAGAGTGCTGGAGGGAGAGGGGTTACTGAGTGACAGTGTGAGGGAGCAGGATTAACATCAGTACAGATAGTCAGTAACACAGGGTGCTGGGGGACAGGGGTTACTGAGTGACAGTCTCAGGGAGCTGGATTAACATCAGTACAGGTACAGTCAGTAACACAGGGTGCTGGGGAAGAGGGGTCACTTGGTGACAGTGTGAGGGAGCTGGATTAACATCATTAGAGACACAGTCAGTAACACAGATGCTGGGGGGAGAGGGGTGACTGAGTGACAGTGTGAGGGAGCTGGATTAACATCAGTACAGATACAGTCAGTAACACAGGGTGCTGGGGGGAGAGGGGTTCCTGAGTGACAGTGTGAGGGAGCTGGATTAACATCAGTGGAGATACATTCAGTAACACAGGGTGCTGGGGGAGAGGGGTTACTGAGTGACAGTGTGAGGTAGCTGGATTAACATCAGTGCAGATACAGTCAGTAACACAGGGTGCTGGGGGGAGAGTGGTTTCTGTGTGACAGTGTGAGGGAGCTGGATTAACAGCTGTGGAGATACAGTCAGGGACACAGGGTGCTGGGGGAGAGGGGTTACTGAGTGACAGTGCGTGGGAGCTGGACTAACATTCGTAGCGACACAGTCAGTCACACAGGGTGCTGGGGGGAGCGGGGATACTGAGTGATAATTTGAGGGAGCTGGATTAACATCAGGACAGATACAGTCAGTAACACTGGGTGCTGGGGGAGAGGGGTTACTGAGTCACAGTGTGAGGGATTTGGATTAACATCAGTACAGATACAGTCAGGAACACAGGGGTTGGAGTCGGGGGGCGACTGAGTGACAGTGTGAGGGAGCTGGATTAACATCAGTATAGACACAGTCAGTACCACAGGGTGCTGGGGGGAGAGGGGTTCCTGAGTGACAGTGTGAGGGAGCTGGAATAACATCAGTATAGACACAGTCAGTAACACGGGGCTGGAGTAGGGGGGCGACTGAGTGACAGTGTGAGAGAGCTGGATTAACATCAGTTGAACAAAGAACAAAAAAGCACAGGAACAGCCCCTTCGGCCCTCCAAGCCCGTGCCGCTCCCTGGTCCAAACTAGACCATTCTTTTGTATCCCTCCATTCCCACTCCGTTCATGTGGCTATCGAGATAAGTCTTAAACGTTCCCAGTGTGTGTCCGCCTCCACCACCTTGCCTGGCAGCGCATTACAGGCCCCCAGCACCCTCTGTGTAAAATATGTCCTTCTGATATCTGTGTTAAACCTCCCCCCTTCACCTTGAACCTATGACCCCTCGTGAACATCACCGCCGACCTGGGGAAAAGCTACCCACCGTTCACCCTATCTGTGCCTTTCATAATTTCATACACCTCTATTAAGTCTCGCCTCATCCTCTGTCTTTCCAGGGAGAACAACCCCAGTTTACCCAATCTCTCCTCATAACTAAGACCCCCCATACCAGGCAACGTCCTGGTAAACCTCCTCTGTACTCTCTCCAAAGCCTCCACGTCCTTCTGGTAGTGTGGCGACCAGAACTGGACGCAATATTCCAAATGCGGCCGAACCAACGTTCTATACATCTGCAACATCAGACCCCAACTTTTATACTCCATGCCGCGTCCTATAAAGGGAAGCATGCCATATGCCTTCTTCACCAGCTTCTCCCCCTGTGGACGTCACCTTGAAGGATCTGTGGACTTGCACACCCAGAGATTCAGTCAGTAACACAGGGTGCTGGGGGAGAGGGGGTACTGAGTGACAGTGTGAGGGAGCTGGATTAACATCAGTGCAGATACAGTCAGTAACAGAGGGTGCTGGGGGAGAGTGGTCAATGAGTGACAGTGTGAGGGAGTTGGATTAACATCAGTCGAGATGCAATCAGTGACACAGGGTGCTGGGGGAGAGGGGTTACTCAGTGACAGTGTGAGGGAGCTGGATTAACATCAGTACAGATACAGTCAGTAACACAGAGTGCTGGGGGGAGAGAGGGGCGACTCAGTGACAGTGCGAGGGAGCTGGATTAACATCAGTCGAGATACAGTCAGTAACACAGGGTGCTGGGGGAGAGGGGTTACTGAGTGACAGTGTGAGGGAGCTGGATTCACATCAGTAGAGATACAGTCAGGAACACAGGGTGCTGGGGGGAGAGGGGTTACTGAGTGACAGTGTGAGGGAGCAGTATTAACATCAGTACAGATACAGTCAGTGACACAGGGTGCTGGGGAAGTGGGGTTACTGAGTGACAGTGTGAGGGAGCTGGATTAACATCAATACAGATAGTCAGGAACACAGGGTGCTGGGGGGAGAGGGGTTATTGAGTGACAATTTGAGGGAGCTGGACTAACATTAGTAGAGCTCCTGTCAGTGACATAAGGTGCTGGGGAAGATGGGTTACTGAGTGACAGTGTGAGGGAGCTGGATTAACATCAGTACAGATACAGTCAGTAACACAGTGTGCTGGGGGAGAGGGGTTACTGAGTGACAGTGTGAGGGAGCTGGATTAACAACTGTGGAGATACAGTCAGTAACGCAGGGTGCTGGGGGAGAGGGGTTACTGAGTGACAGTGTGAGGGAGCTGGATTAACATCAGTACAGAAACAGTCAGTAACACAGGGTGCTGGGGGAGAGGGGTTACTGAGTGACAGTGTGAGGGAGCTGGATTAACATCAGTACAGAAACAGTCAGTAACACAGGGTGCTGGGGGAGAGGGGTTACTGAGTGACAGTGTGAGAGAGCTGGACTAACATTAGTAGAGCTCCTGTCAGTGACATAGGGTGCTGAGGGAGAGGGGTTACTGAGTGACAGTGTGAGGGAGCTTGATTAACAACTGTGGAGATACAGTCAGGCAAACAGGGTGCTGGGGGAGATTGGTTACTGAGTGACAGTGTGAGGGAGCTGGATTAACATCAGTCCACATAAAGTCAGTAACGCAGGTTGCTGGGGGAGAGGGGTTACTGAGTGACATTGTGAGGGAGCTGGATTAACATCAGTACAGAAACAGTCAGTCACACAGGGTGCTGGGGGAGAGGGGTTACTGAGTGACAGTGTGAGGGAGCTGGATTAACATCAGTGCAGATACAGTAAGTAACAGAGGGTGCTGGGGGAGAGGGGTCACTGAGTGACAGTGTGAGGTATTGGATTAACATCAGTTCAGATACAGTCAGTAACACAGGGTGCTGGGGGAGAGGGGTTACTGAGTGACAGTGTGAGGGAGCTGGATTCACATCAGTAGAGATACAGTCAGGAACACAGGGTGCTGGGGGGAGAGGGGTTACTGAGTGACAGTGTGAGGGAGCAGTATTAACATCCGTACAGATACAGTCAGTGACACAGGGTGCTGGGGAAGAGGGGTTACTGAGTGACAGTGTGTGGGAGCTGGATTAACATCAGTATAGATAGTCAGGAACACAGGGTGCTGAGGGGAGAGGGGTTACTGAGTGACAATTTGAGGGAGCTGGACTCACATTAGTAGAGCTCCTGTCAGTGACATAGGGTGCTGAGGGAGAGGGGTTACTGAGTGACAGTGTGAGAGAGCTGGATTAACATCAGTGCAGATACAGTCAGTAACACAGGGTGCTGGGGGAGAGCGGTTACTGAGTGACAGTGTGAGGGAGCTGGATTAACATCAGGACAGATACAGTCAGTAACACAGGGTGCTGGGGGAGAGGGGTTACTGAGTGACAGTGTGAGAGAGCTGGGTTAACATCAGTACAGATACATAGAACATAGAACAGTACAGCACAGAACAGGCCCTTCGGCCCACGATGTTGTGCCGAGCTTTATCTGAAACCAAGATCAAGCTATCCCACTCCCTATCATCCTGGTGTGCTCCATGTGCCTATCCAATAACCGCTTAAATGTTCCTAAAGTGTCTGACCCCACTATCACTGCAGGCAGTCCATTCCACACCCCAACCACTCTCTGCGTAAAGAACCTACCTCTGATATCCGTCCTGTCTCTCCCACCACGAACACTATAGTTATGCCCCCTTGTAATAGCTCCATCCACCCGAGGAAATAATATTTGAACGTTCACTCTATCTATCCCCTTCATCATTTGATAAACCTCTATTAAGTCTCCCCTCAGCCTCCTCTGCTCCAGAGAGAACAGCCCGAGCTCCCTCAACCTTTCCTCATAAGACCACCCCTCCAAACCAGGCAGCATCCTGGTAAATCTCCTTTGCACTCTTTCCAGCGCTTCCACATCCTTCTTATAGTGAGGTGACCAGAACTGCACACAATATTCCAAATGTGGTCTCACCAAGGTCCTGTACAGTTGCAGCATAACCCCACGGGTCTTAAACTCCAACCCCTGTTAATAAAAGCTAACACAGTATAGGCCGTCTTCACAGCTCTATCCACTTGAGTGGCAACCTTTAGAGATCTGTGGATATAGACCCCAAGATCTCTCTGTTCCTCCACAGTCTTCAGAACCCTGCCTTTGAACCTGGAATCCACATTTAAACTCGTCCTACCAAAATGAATCACCTCACATTTATCAGGGTTAAACTCCATTTGCCATTATTCAGCCCAGCTTTGCATCCTATCTATGTCTCTTTGCAGCCTACAACAGCCCTCCACCTCATCCACTACTCCACCAATCTTGGTGTCATCAGCAAATTTACTGATCCACCCTTCAGCCCCCTCCTCCAAGTCATTAATAAAAATCACAAAGAGCAGAGGACCAAGCACTGATCCCTGCGGCACTCCGCTAGCAACCTGCCTCCAATCCGAAAATTTTCCATCCACCACCACCCTCTGTCTTCGATCAGACAGCCAGTTACCTATCCAATCGCCCAACTTTCCCTCTATCCCACACCTCCTCACTTTCATCATAAGCCGACCATGGGGGACCTTATCAAATGCCTCACTAAAATCCATGTATTTGACATCAACTGCCCTACCTTCATCAACACACTTAGTTACCTCCTCAAAAAATTCTATCAAATTTGTGAGGCACGACTTGCCCTTCACGAATCCGTGCTGACTATCCCGGATTAATCCACATATTTCTAAATGGTCGTAAATCCCATCTCCAAGGACCTTTTCCAGCAATTTACCAACCACCGAAGTCAGACTAACCGGTCTGTAATTACCAGGGTCATGTCTATTCCCTTTCTTAAACAGAGGAACAACATTCGCCATTCTCCAGTCCTCTGGCACCATCCCCGTGGACAGCGAGGTCCCAAAGATCAAAGCCAAAGGCTCTGCAATCTCATCCCTTGCCTCCCAAAGAATCCTAGGATACATTTCATCAGGCCCAGGGGACTTATCGACCTTCAGTTTATTCAAAACTGCCAGGACATCCTCCCTCCGAACATCTATTTCCTCCAGCCTATTAGCCTGTAACACCTTATCTTCCTCAAAAATATGGCCCCTCTCCTTGGTGAACACTGAAGAAAAGTATTCATTCATCACCTCGCCTATCTCGACTGACTCCATACACAAGTTCCCACGACTGTCCTTGACCGGCCCTAACCTCACCCTGGTCATTATTTTATTCCTCACATAAGAGTAAAAAGCCTTGGGGTTTTCCTTGATCCGACCCACCAAGGACTTCTCATGTCCCCTCCTAGCTCTCCTAAGCCCCTTTTTCAGCTCATTCCTCGCTAACTTGTAACCCTCAATCGAGCCATCTGAACCTTGTTTCCTCATCCCGACATAAGCTTCCCTCTTCCTTTTCACAAGACATTCCACCTCTTTCGTGAACCATGGTTCCCTCACTCGGCCATTTCCTCCCTGCCTGACAGAGACATACCTATCAAGGACAGCCAGTATTTGTTCCTTGAAAAAGTTCCACTTTTCATTAGTTCCTTTCTGTGACAGTTTCTGTTCCCAACAGGGTGCTGGGGAGAGGGGGGTTACTGAGTGACAGTCTCAGGGAGCTGGATTAACATCAGTACAGATGCAGTCAGTAACACAGGGTGCTGGGGGAGGGAGGGGTTACTGAGTGACAGTGTGAGGGAGCTGGATTAACATCAGTCGAGATACAGTCCACAGCACGGGGTGCTGGGGGAGAGGTGTTACAGCGTGACAGTGGGAGAGAGTTGAATTGACATCAGTAGAGATACAGTCAGTAACACAGGGTGTTGGGGAAGATGCATTATTGAGTGACTGTGTGAGAGAGCAGGATTAACATCAGTGCAGATACAGTCAGTAACACAGGGTGCTGGGGAAGATGCATTATTGAGTGACTGTGTGAGAGAGCAGGATTAACATCAGTACAGATACAGTCAGTAACACAGGGTGCTGGGGGAGAGGGGTTACTGAGTGACAATGTGAGGGAGCTGGATTAACATCAGTACAGATACAGTCAGTAACACTGGGTGCTGCGGGGAGAGGGGTTACTGAGTGACAGTGTGAGGGACCTGGATTAACATCAGTACACATACAGTCAGTAACACAGGGTGCTGGGGGGAGAGGGGTTACTGAGTGACAGTGTGAGGGAGCTGGATTATCACCTGTACAGATACAGTCAGTAACACAGGGTGCTGGGGGAGAGGGGTTACTGAGTGACAGTGTGAGGGAGCTGTATTAACATTAGTACAGATACAGTCAGTAACACAGTGTGCTGCGGGGAGAGGGGTTACTGATTGGCAGTGTGAGGGATCTGGATTAACACCTGTACAGATACAGTCAGTAACACAGGGTGCTGGGGGGAGAGAGGTTACTGAGTGACAGTGTGAGGGAGCTGGATTAACATCAGTACAGATACAGTCAGTAACACTGGGTGCTGCGGGGAGAGGGATTACTCAGAGACTCTGCGAGGGAGCTGGATTAACATTCGAAGATATACCATCAGTAACACACGGTGTTATGAGGAGAGATTGAGCAGATTGGGTTTGTACTCGTTGGAGTTTAGAAGGCGGAGGGATGACCTTATGGAGGCGTATAAGACAATGAAAGGGCTGGATATGGTAGAAGTGGAGAGATTCATTCCACTTCGAAAGGAACCCAGAACTGGAGGGCACAGCCTCAAAATAAAGGGGGGTCAGTTTAGGACAGAGTTGAGGAGGAACTTCATCTCTCAGAGGGTGGTGAATCTCTGGAATTCTCTGCCCACTGAAGTGGTGGAGGCTCCCTCGTTGAATATGTTTAAATCACGGATAGATGGATTCCTGATCGATCGGGGAATGAAGGGTTATGGGGAGCAGGCGGGTAAGTGGAACTGATTCACTTCAGATCAGCCATGATCTTATTGAGTGGCGGGGCAGGCTCGAGGGGATAGATGGCCTACTCCTCCTCCTATTTCTTATGGTTTTATGTTCTTAACCCCGTGCTGCACCTGTCCTGGGAGTGTTTGATGGGGACAGTGTAGAGGTAGCTTTACTCTGTATCTAACCCCGTGCTGTACCTGTCCTGGGAGTGTTTGATAGGGACCGTGTAGAGGTACCTTTACTCTGTATCTAACCCCGTGCTGTCCCTGTCCTGGGAGTGTTTGATAGGGACAGTGGAGAGGGAGATTTACTCTGTATCTAACCCCGTGCTGTACCTGTCCTGGGAGTGTTTGATAGGGACAGTGTAGAGGGAGCTTCGTTCTGTATCTAACTCCGTGCTGTACCTGTCCTGGGCGGGATGGATGGACGGATGAAAATGCTGGAATCCATTATTAAAGAGGAGATAGCAGGGCATCTGGATAGAAATGGTTCGATCAATCAGACGCAGCATGGATTCATGAGGGGAAAGTCGTGCTTGACGAACATGTTGGATTTTTATGAAGATGTGACTAGGGCAGTTGATGGAGGAGAACCGGTGGATGCGGTGTTTTTGGATTTCCGAAAGGCGTTTGATAAGGTGCCCCATAAAAGGCTGCTGAAGAAGATTAGGGCACACGGAGTTGGGGGTAGTGTGTTAAAGTGGATTGGGGACTGGCTATCCGACAGGAAGCAAAGAGTCGGAATAAATGGGTGTTTTTCCGGTTGGAGGAAGGTAACTAGTGGCGTGCCGCAGGGATCGGTACTTGGGCCGCAACTGTTTACCATTTATATAGATGATCTGGAGGAGGGGACGGAGTGTAGGGTAACGAAGTTTGCAGACGACACAAAGATAAGTGGAAAAGTGAATCGTGTGGAGGACGGAGAAGATCTGCAGAGAGATTTGGACAGGCTGAGTGAGTGGGCGAGGATATGGCAAATGGAGTATAACGTTGAGAAATGCGAGGTTATCCACTTTGGAGGAAATAATAACAAATGGGATTACTATCTCAATGGAAACAAATTAAAACATGCTACCGTGCAAAGGGACCTGGGGGTCCTTGTGCATGAGACGCAAAAGCCCAGTCTGCAGGTACAACAGGTGATCAAGAAGGCAAATGGGATGTTGGCCTATATTGCGAAGGGGATAGAATATAAAAGCAGGGATGTCTTGATGCACCTGTACAGGGCATTGGTGAGGCCGCAGCTGGAATACTGTGTGCAGTATTGGTCCCCTTATATGAGGAAGGATATATTGGCATTGGAGGGAGTGCAGAGAAGGTTCACCAGTTTGATACCGGAGATGAGGGGTTTGGATTATGAGGAGAGGCTGAGGAGATTGGGTTTGTACTCGTTGGAGTTGAGAAGGATGAGGGGGGATCTTATGGAGACTTATAAGATAATGCGGGGGCTGGATAGGGTTGAGGCGGAGAGATTCTTTCCACTTAGTAAGGAAGTTAAAACTAGAGGACACAGCCTCAAAATAAAGGGGGGTCGGTTTAAGACAGAGTTGAGGAGGAACTTCTTCTCCCAGAGGGTGGTGAATCTCTGGAATTCTCTGCCCACTGAGGTGGTGGAGGCTACCTCGCTGAATATGTTTCAAGCGCGGATGGATGGATTCCTGATCGGTAAGGGAATTAAGGGTTATGGGGATCAGGCGGGTAAGTGGTACTGATCCACGTCAGATCAGCCATGATCTTATTGAATGGCGGGGCAGGCTCGAGGGGCTAGATGGCCTACTCCTGCTCCTATTTCTTATGTTCTTATGTTCTTATGACAGTGTAGAGGGAGCTTTTCTCTGTATCTAATCCCGTGCTGTATGTGTCCAGGGAGTGTTTGATGGGGGATAGTGTAGAGGGAGCTTTACTCTGTATCAAATCCATGCTGTATCTGTCCAGGGAGTGTTTGATGGGGGACAGTGTAGATGGAGCTTTACTCTGTATCGAACTCCGTGCTGTCCCTGTCCTGGGAGTGATTGATGGGGGACAGTGGAGAGGGAGCTTTACTCTGTATCTAACCCCGTGTGTACCTGTGCTGGGAGTGTTTGATGGGGGACGGCCTTCAGAGAGCTTTACTGTGTATCTAACCCCATGCTGTATCTGTCCAGGGAGTGTTTGATGGGGACAGTGTAGAGGGAGCGTTACTCTGTATCTAACCCCGTGCTGTACCTGTCCTGGGAGTGTTTGATAGGGACAGTTTCGAGGGAGGTTTTCTCTGTATCTCATCCCGTGCTCTATGTATCCTGGGAGTGTTTGATGGGGGATTGTGTAGAGGGAGCTTTACTCTGCATTGAACCCCGTGCTGTACCAGTCCTGGGAGTGCTTGATGGGTTCAGAGTAGAGGGAGCTTTGCTCTGTATCTCACCCCATGTTGCATCTGTCCCTCGAGTGTTTGATGGGGGACAGTGTTGAGCGAGCTTTACTCTGTATCTAACCCCGTGCTGTACGTGTCCTGGGAGTGTTTGATGGGGACAGTGTGGAGGGAGCTTTGCTCTGTATCTAACCCCGTGCTGTATCTGTCCTGCGGGTTTTTGATGGGTACAGTGCAGAGGGAGCTTTACTCTGAATCTAACCCCGTGCTGTACCAGACCTGGGAGCGTTTGATGGGGACAGTGTAGAGGGAGCTCGACTGTATACCTAACCCCGTGCTGTATGTGTCCTGGGAGTGTTTGATGGGGGACAGTGTTCAGAGAGCTTTACTCTGTATCCAACCCTATGCTGTATCTGTCCAGGGAGTGTTTGATGGGGACAGTGTAGAGGGAGCGTTACTCTGTATCTAACCCCGTACTGTACCTGTCCTGGGAGTATTTGATAGGGACAGTTTCGAGGGAGCTTTTCTCTGTATCTCATCCCGTGCTGTATGTGTCCTGGGAGTGTTTGATGGGGGATAGTGTAGAGGGAGCTTTACTCTGCATTGAACCCCGTGCTGTACCAGTCCTGGGAGTGCTTGATGGGTTCAGAGTAGAGGGAGCTTTGCTCTGTATCTCACCCCATGTTGCATCTGTCCCTAGAGTGTTTGATGGGGGACAGTGTTGAGCGAGCTTTACTCTGTATCTAACCCCGTGCTGTACCAGTCCAGGGAGTGTTTGATGGGAACAGTATCATGGGAGCTTGACTCTGTATCTAACCACATGCTGTACCTGTCCTGGGAGTGTTTGATGTGGACAGTGTGGAGGGAGCTTTGCTCTGTATCTAACCCCGTGCTGTATCTGTCCTGCGGGTTTTTGATGGGTACAGTGCAGAGGGAGCTTTACTCTGAATCTAACCCCGTGCTGTACCAGACCTGGGAGCGTTTGATGGGGACAGTGTAGAGGGAGCTCGACTGTATAGCTAACCCCGTGCTGTATGTGTCCTGGGAGTGTTTGATGGGGGACAGTGTTCAGAGAGCTTTACTCTGTATCTAACCCTATGCTGTATCTGTCCAGGGAGTGTTTGATGGGGACAGTGTAGAGGGAGCGTTACTCTGTATCTAACCCCGTGTTGTACCTGTCCTGGGAGTGTTTGATGGGGGACGGTGTTCAGAGAGCTTTACTGTGTATCTAACCCCATGCTGTATCTGTCCAGGGAGTGTTTGATGGGGACAGTGTAGAGGGAGCGTTCCTCTGTATCTAACCCCGTGCTGTACCTGTCCTGGGAGTGTTTGATAGGGACAGTTTCGATGGAGCTTTTCTCTGTATCTCATCCCGTGCTCTATGTGTCCTGGGAGTGTTTGATGGGGGATAGTGTCGAGGGAGCTTTACTCTGCATTGAACCCCGTGCTGTACCAGTCCTGGGAGTGCTTGATGGGTTCAGAGTAGAGGGAGCTTTGCTCTGTATCTCACCCCATGTTGCATCTGTCCCTAGAGTGTTTGATGGGGGACAGTGTTGAGCGAGCTTTACTCTGTATCTAACCCCGTGCTGTACCAGTCCAGGGAGTGTTTGATGGGAACAGTATCATGGGAGCTTGACTCTGTGTCTAACCACATGCTGTACCTGTCCTGGGTGTGTTTGATGGGGACAGTGTGGAGGGAGCTTTGCTCTGTATCTAACCCCGTGCTGTATCTGTCCTGCGGGTTTTTGATGGGTACAGTGCAGAGGGAGCTTTACTCTGAATCTAACCCCGTGCTGTACCAGACCTGGGAGCGTTTGATGGGGACAGTGTAGAGGGAGCTCGACTGTATAGCTAACCCCGTGCTGTATGTGTCCTGGGAGTGTTTGATGGGGGACAGTGTTCAGAGAGCTTTACTCTGTATCTAACCCTATGCTGTATCTGTCCAGGGAGTGTTTGATGGGGACAGTGTAGAGGGAGCGTTACTCTGTATCTAACCCCGTGCTGTACCTGTCCTGGGAGTGTTTGATAGGGACAGTGTAGAGGGAGCTTTTCTCTGTATCTAATCCCGTGCTGTATGTGTCCTGGGAGTGTTTGATGGGGGTTAGTGTAGAGGGAGCTTTACTCTGTGTCTAACCCCATGCTGTATCTGTCCAGGGAGTGTTTAATGGGGGACAGTGTAGATGGAGCTTTACTCTGCATCGAACCCCGTGCTGCACCAGTCCTGGGAGTGCTTGATGGGTTCAGAGTAGAGGGAGCTTTGCTCTGTATCTCACCCCATGTTGCATCTGTCCCGAGAGTGTTTGATGGGGGACAATGTTGAGCGAGCTTTACTCTGTATCTAACCCTGTGCTGTACCAGTCCAGGGAGTGTTTGATGGGAACAGTGTCATGGGAGCTTGACTCTGTATCGAACCCCGTGCTGTACCTGTCCTGGGAGTGTTTGATGGGGACAGTGTGGAGGGAGCTTTGCTCTGTATCTAACCCCATGCTGTATCTGTCCTGCGGGTTTTTGATGGGTACAGTGCAGAGGGAGCTTTACTCTGAATCTAACCCCGTGCTGTACCAGACCTGGGAGCGTTTGATGGGGACAGTGTAGAGGGAGCTCGACTCTGTACCTAACCACGTGCTGTACCTGTCCTGGGAGTGTTTGATGGGGGACAGTGTTGAGGGAGTTTTAAGCTCCAGTGGTAAGCCGCAGTGACCAGATCGCCAGCGCTGAGTCCGTCCCTGTGGCTCAGAAGGGAAAGGGGGAGAGCGGTAGAGCTATAGTTATTGGGGACTCGTTTGTTCGAGGGATAGATAGGAGGTTCTGTGGCAACACGAGAGACTCACGGATGGTATGTTGCCTCCCGGATGCCAGGGTCCGTGACATCTCCAACCGTGTCTTCAGGATTCTAAAGGGGGAGGGGGAACAGTCACAAGTCGTGGTGCACGTCGGCACCAAAGACGTAGGTAAGAGAGGGGACGGGGATTTAAAACAGGAATTCAGGGAGCTTGGGTGGAAGCTGAGAGCCAGGACAAAACAGGTTGTCATCTCTGGTATGTTGCCGGTGCCACGGGATAGCGAGTTGAGGAACAGGGAGAGAGTGCAGTTAAAGACATGGATGCAGGGATGGTGTAGGAGGGAGGGTTTCAGCTATGTGGATAATTGGAACACTTTCTGGGGAAGGTGGGACCTGTACCAACAGGACGGGGTGCACCTGAACCAGAGGGGGACCAATATCCTGGGAGGGAAATTTGCTTCGGCTCTTCGGGGGGGTTTAAATTAATTTTTCAGGGGGATGGGAAAAGGAGTTGTAGTCCGGAGGTCAGTGAGTGTAGTGAGGTACTGGGAAGGGTATCATGGTCAAAGGTGGGTACCAGCAGACAAGAAGGTGGGTTGAAGTGTGTCTACTTCAATGCAAGGAGCATCCGAAATAAGGTAGGTGAACTTGGGGCGTGGATTGGTACTTGGGACTACGATGTTGTGGCCATTACGGAGACATGGGTAGAACAAGGACAGGAATGGTTGTTGGAAGTTCCGGGGTATAGATGTTTCAGTAAGTGTAGGGTAGCTGGTAAAAGAGGTGGAGGAGTGGCACTGTTAATCAAGGAGAGTGCAACGGCTGCAGAAAGGCATTTTGAAGGGAATCTGCCTACAGAGGTAATATGGGCTGAGGTTAGGAATAGGAAAGGAGTGGTCACGTTGTTAGGAGTTTACTATAGGCCCCCAAATAGTAATAGAGATGTGGAGCAAGAAATTGCTAAGCAGATTATGGATAGGTGTGGAGGTCACAGGGTAGTTGTCATGGGGGACTTT
Source organism: Mustelus asterias (assembly GCF_964213995.1). NCBI lineage: Eukaryota > Metazoa > Chordata > Chondrichthyes > Carcharhiniformes > Triakidae > Mustelus > Mustelus asterias. The sequence continues at coordinate 102,588 of NW_027591083.1, forward strand.
AACCTTCCAAATATTGATTGGAACCTTTATAGGTCGAATAGTTCGGATGGGGCAGTTTTTGTGCAGTGTGTGCAGGAGGGGTTCCTGACACAATATGTGGATAGGCCGACAAGCGGTGGGGCCACATTGGATTTCGTACTGGGAAATGAACCGGGCCAAGTGTTGGATTTGGTTGTGGGAGAGCACTTTGGATATCGTGACCACAATTCAGTGTCTTTTGTTATTGCAATGGAGAGGGAGAGGGCCGTACGGGCAGGGCATCGTTTACAATTGGGGGAGAGGTAATTCTGATGCAATCAGGCGGGAACAAGGAAGCATAAGATGGGAACAAAAATTGTCAGGCAAAGGCAGGAATGATAAGTGGAACTTTTTCAAGGAACAAGTACTGCGTGTCCTTGATAGGTATGTCCCTGCCAGGCAGAGAGGAAATGGCCGAGTGAGGGAACCATGGTTCACAGAAGAGGTGGAATGTCTTGTCTAGAGGAAGAAGGAAGCGTATGTTAGGTTGAGAAAACAAGGTTCAGTTGGCTCGATGGAGGGTTACAAGTTAGCAAGAAATGAGCTGAAAAAGGGGCTTAGGAGAGCTAGGAGGGGGCATGAGAAGTCGTTGGCGGGTCGGATCAAGGAAAACCACAAGGCTTTTTACTCTTATGTGAGGAATAAAAGAATGACCAGGGTGAGGCTGGGGCCGGTCAAGGACGGCAGTGGGAATTTGTGCATGGAGTCAGAAGAGATAGGAGAGGTGATAATGAATACTTTTCTTCGGTGTTCACCAAGGAGAGGGGCCATGTTTTTGAGGAAGAGAGGGTGTCACAGGCTGATAGGCTGGCGGAAGTAGATGTTCGGAGGGAAGATGTACTAGCAATTTTGAATAAACTGAAAGTTGATAAGTCCCCTGGGCCTGATGAAATATATCCTAGGATTCTTTGGAAGTCAAGCGATGAGATAGCAGAGCCTTTGGCGTTGATCTTTGGGTCCTCACTGTCCACGGGGGTGGTGCCAGAGGACTGGAGAATGGCGAATGTTGTTCCTCTTTTTTAGAAAGGGAATAGAAATGACCCTGGTAATTATGGACAGGTTAGTCTTACTTCGGTGGTCGGTAAGTTGATGGAAAAGGTCCTTAGGGATATGATTTACGACCATTTAGAAAGATGCAGCTTCATCCGGGATAGTCAGCATGGATTTGTGAAGGGCAAGTCTTGCCTCACAAATTTGATAGAATTTTTTGAGGAGGTAACTAAGTGTGTTGATGAAGGTAGTGCAGTTGATGTCATATACATGGATTTTAGTAAGGCTTTTGACAAAGTCCTCCACGGTCGGCTGATGAAGAAAGTAAGGATGTGTGGGATAGAGGGAAGTTTGGCCGATTGGATAGGTAACTGGCTATCTCACAGAAGACAGAGGGTGGTGGTGGATGGAAATTTTTCGGACTGGAAACCGGTGACCAGCGGAGTGCCACATGGATCAGTGCTTGGTCCTCTGCTATTTGTAATTTTTATTAATGACTTGGAGGAGGGGGCTGAAGGGTGGATCAGTAAATTTGCTGATGACACCAAGATTGGTGGAGTAGTGGATGAGTTCCATGTTCTATGTTCTAAGATCATTCTTGACAAATTTTGTTGAATTATTTGAGTAATAATCTGGAATAATCGATGAGATTAATATGAATCATGTCAGACACCTTGAGTTTCTAAATTTCTGAAGTAAGTTAACACTTAACAGAATGGTGAGTAATCTCAGAGCAAGTGGAGTAAGAGGACAAGCACTAGAGTGGACAACAAGTTGGCTACAAAGACAGAACACAGTTAATCAGAGTTAATGGGATTTACTCTGATTGCTGCTGTGGCTGAATGGAGTTTTAACTTTTAATAGACTGAAAGATCTTCAATCAAGCAAACCTGACTTCTTGGTTAAAGTTGTTTTTTTCACTATGTTGAATTTCCTTGTGGTCAGCGGCCTGGAATTTGACAAAGGAGAGAAGGTGTCACATTCAACAGCTTGTCTCTGGCAGGGATGAGGTCTGATGTGGAGATGCCGGCGTTGGACTGGGGTAAACACAGTAAAAAGTTTAACAACACCAGGTTAAAGTCCAACAGGGATGAGGTCTGTACAGACTTCTGGGAGACACTCTTCCTCATATGGCCATTGGAATGCAAACAATATGCACTGAGATGATGAGGCCTCAAGTGACCAATGATGCTATTCTGGTTGGATAGGTTGGTCCTAATCGAACGATGCAATTGGGGTTCAGATTAATGAATGGGCTGGTTACCAAGGAACTTTTGGAATTTTAACTCTGCTAACACAAATACCTTGTTCAGAAAGGCAGTGTGAAGAACCCGGGAACCAAGCTCACAAGGAGATACAACATCTGGAAGGAGCAGAGAACAAGTGACTGATTCTATTTAACAACAAAATCCTGACCAGGTTTTAATTCCAAGTGGAAATCAACCTTAAGTTAGGTTAAGTAACAGAAAATGAGAATTTGGTTTATGTATTGCAATTATTTGCTGTTGTTTAAGTAGCTATAGAATAAAGGAAATTGTGTTTAAGTATTTAAAGTTGACTTTATGTCTTTATTCGCGACAGAGGGTAAAACACACAGGTTTGGACAACACTGGAAGGTGAGAAGTGGTTTTCCACTAGGATCAGCGCTGGGATCAATGTATTTCACCATTTACATCAACAATATGGAATCAGGAAACACAATTATAACTTCAATATTTATGAAATAATCCAAACTGAGAATGAGAATAACCATCGTGGAAGAATGCAACTAAATACAATAACACAACAATAATAAATTATAAGCATGTAAATTGGATATTCGAATTGGAAATAAATTCCATGAAACTCAGTCATCAGAACATTATGTTTCCGAACCGTATAGAAATCAAAAGTGTCTGAATTATTTCCAGGAGTTTAAGCATTCAGGGATCAAATTCACAGAAAGTTTGAGGCAGCAACACAGCTTCAAAGGAACCATATCAATCAGGAAAGAAAATCAGTGGAGTTCATTTCTAGATTCATACAAATGTGGACAACTTACAATTGTTTTTGGAAAAAGCAGAGAATTCTGCTGGGTTGTTGTGTTGTTTAAATGTCAGGAATTAGCTGACGCTTGTTCCTTTTCAAAAGAATACAGAGCTATCGAGACATTTCACATCATTCACTGACAAAGAAAAATTAAAAATTAAAATGAAGTCAAACTTCTCCTGTTTTTAAACTCTTCCAAAATCAAAGATGGAGGCAGCTCCATGAGATGGAGATTTCACTCACAATGTACAAGATTTCACTCAACCCAATAGTTTCATTGATCAGTGTGCCCTTGAGTTCCTTATGGAAGTATTTCTATTCATGAAAACGATTAAAATGGATGAGCATAAATTGCAAAATTCCAAGAATCAAAAATCTGGAACTACTTAATTTCCAAAATACTATTCCATCCCTCAATCTACTGGAGCTCAACAACAATGGGACTTCTCAGAAAATTCAGAACCTGCAGCAGATCCAAACACATCACCTCTTAGTGGGAGAGAGGGGATGAGGGAGGGAGGGAGGGGGCCAGGGAGGGAGAGAGGGCGCGAGGGAGGGAGAGAGGGGGCGAGGGTGGGAAGAAAAAGGGCAAGGCTGGGAGAGCCGGGGCGACTAAGGGAGAGTCACAGAGTTGAAGAGGTTTACAGCATGGAAACAGGCCTTTCGGACCAACTTGTCCATGCCGCCCTTCTTTTTAAACCCCGAGATCTCTTTGTTCTGTAACTCTCCCCAACGCTCTGCCATTAACTGAATAAGTCCTGCCCTGGTACAATCTACCAAAATGCATCACCTTACATTGATCTAAATTCAACTCCATCTGCGATTTGTCAGCTCACTGGCCCAATTGACCAAGATCCCCTTGCAATCCGAGGTAACCTTTTTCACTGTCCACTATGCCACCAATCTTGGTGTCATCTGCAAACCTACTAACCATGCCTCCCTATCTTCTCATCTAAATCGTTAATATAAATGACAAATAACAGTGGACCCAGCGCCAATCCTGAGGCACACCGCTGGTCACAGGCCTCCAGTTTGAAAACCAAACCTTTACAACCACCCTCTGTCTTCTCTCATGAAGCCAATTTTGTTTCCATTTTGCTAACTCAGCCTGGATCCCGTGAGATTTAACATTACTCAACAACTTACCATGAGGTACCTTGTAAAAGGCCTTGCTAAAGTCCATGTAGACAACATCAACTGCACTGCCCTCATCTACCTCCTTGGTTACCCTTTCAAAAAACTCAATCAAATTTGTGAGACATGATTTTCCACTCGCAAAGCCATGCGAGTCCTTGCGTCTCTAAATGCCTATAGATCCTGTCTCTCAAAATACCTTCCAAAAACTGACCCACCACAGATGTGAGGCTCACCGGCCTGTAGCACCCAGGCTTTTCCCTGCAGCCCTTTTTAAACAAAGGCACAACATTTGCCACCCTCCAATCTTCAGGCATCTCACATGTGATTATCATTGATTCAACTATCTTTGCTCGGGGAACCGCAATTTCCTCCCTAGCCTCCCACAGCGTCCTGGGATATACCTCATCAGGGAATTTATCTACCTTGATGTGCTTTAAGACTTCCAGCACCTCCTTCTCCGTTATAGGTACACTCCTCAAGACATCACTATTTATTTCCCCAAGTTCCCTCACATCCATGTTTTTCTCAACAGTGAATAATGATGAGGAATATTCATTTAGGATCTCCCCAACTCTTGTGGATCCGCACATAGATGACCCTGTTGATCTTAGTGAGACACAACTCTCTTCCTAGTTACTCTTTTGGTCTTTATGTATTTGTAGAAGCTCTTTGGATTCTCCTTTGACTTATCTGCCAAAACAATCTGGTGTACCCTTTTTGCTCCCCTGATTTCTCTCAACTCTACTCCTAAACCCCCTATACTCTTCAAGGGATTCGCTCGATCAAGCTGCCTATGCATGTCATGGTCTCCTTCCTCTTATTGACCAGGACCTCAAGAACCCCAGTCATCCAGGGTTCCCTACTTCTACCAGCCTTGCCCTTCACTCTAAGAGGAATGTGCTTACCCTGAACCCTGGTTAACACACTTTTGAAAGCCTGCCACTTATCAGACATCCCTTTGCCTTCCCACAGACTCCCCCAATTCACTTTTGAAAGTTCCTGCCTGATATCTTCAAAATTGGCCTTGCCCCAATTTAGAATTTTAAACTTTGGGCCAGATCTATCATTCCCCATAGCTATCTTAAAACTAATGGAATTATGGTCACTGGTCCCAAAGTGATCCCTCACTAACACTTCTGTCACCTGCTTTTCCTTATTTCCCAGGGGGTGAGGGAGGGAGAGAGGGAGAGTTGGGGAGAGGGATTGACAGTTGTGGAGACAGGTGTTTGTGGAATCCACGGGAGTTAACAGAATGCAACTGGGGAGAATACAGGTCAGTTTTAATTTAATCTGAATCAATGAAGTGTTAACAGATTATGGGCAGTTTTGAAGACAGTCACAATCGATATACAGTCCACAGTGAGATTGGTAACACATCCCTTTTCTCTCTCCACTCCCTCATGTTGTGGGGACTCGCTGCAAGTATTTTACTGGTATGCATGGCTTTCAGAATTTCAGAAATCGAGGAACACAACCAACAGTGTGTGTGACAGAGAGAGATTGAGAGATTTAGAGAGAGAGAGAAAGAGAGAGGGAGAGATTGAGAGAGACTCAGAGAGTGGGTGAGAGTTCTGCAGTATTTCATGCTTCTCGCTGGGACGGAGATGGACAAATTGAGCAAGTGTGTAACAGAGAGAGTCACAGAGAGACGGGGAGATATTCACCAATTTAAACATGATTGTGGATTTGCAATGGACCGCAGGCTGTTTGAGATTCATAAATAAGTATATTAAGCTGGAACATTACGGCAAATTGGCACTTATTAAAACTTGAACACAAAGAAAACACAGACACAGAGACGCACACACAGACACAGGCATGCAAACATGTAGGCAGAGACACAAAGTGTGACTGATTAACACTTAGATTTCTAACAATAAATGCCCTGATTAAACTGTCACTGGATGGTGGGGTTAACCCAGCAAACCCACACAGCTGGGTCAGGATCAGAACTCACCTTCTGCACTCACTGAAACACTCCTGTATCACCTGCCTTATTGCAATGGGATGCCGCGTTTGGGAGCAGGACAGGGACATGGGGTGTGGACAACTGCACATGTGGAGGATAAGGACGAGGCATCTATCAGAGAATCCACACAAACCAGGGAGAAACAAACAAGGAAACACATGCTGAAACTGAGAGATTGCTGTGTGGAAAGATTTAGAAATTGTTGGGAACATTGACCCAGTGAAATGTTGCCAATGTGATCAGAATAGATATGGTAAAATCTTTCTGCAGCATTAAGGCACGCAGTGTACTGAGTGGAACAATATTGTAGCATTCCAAAATAAACTACATTGGGCTTTGTACTGTCTGAATGCACCTGCTATTAGTCTGTGGTTCTGCAATTTCCTCACTGACAAAAACATGAATACAGTCTGTTTCAATGATTCGAGCTTTCAACATGAGGTGCGCTTTGGATGTCAATGAGAATATAGGACAGGAGAAGGCAAGGAAGGGAAGCTTCTGTTAGATTCTGAAATCTCCCACACAGCACAAGATAGGCACACAATCACACTCACAGCCACAGACTCACACTTAGACTGTGCTGCAGGCAACGGAATATGAAGGGAAATTGCCAAAAGCTTTTGCTGGGGACAATGTGGAGGGAACTTTACTCTGTATCTAACCCTTTGCTGTACCTGTCCAGGGTGTGTTTGATGGGGACAGTGTAGAGGGAGCTTTACTCTGTATCTCACCCCGTGCTGCACCTGTCCTGGGAGTACTTGATGGGGGACAGTGTAGAGGAATAATTACTCTGTATTTAACCCAATGCTGTAGCTGTCCTGGGAGTGTTTGAAGGGGGACAATGTAGAGGGAGCTTTGCTCTATACCTATCCCCATGCTGTACCTTTCAGGGAATGGTTGCTGATCAAAGAGGGCCTGGTGGTTTGAAGTGCATTTGCTTCAATGCGAAAAGTTTTGCAGGTAAGACAGATGAATATCGCAGCTGTAGTGCAGGAGGACAACTCGGAGTGCTCAGACAGGGAAACAATGTGGGAAGAGCTCAGGAATAGGAAGGGTGTAGTTACAATGTTGGGAGTTTCCTACACGCCTCCCAAGGCCTGCGGGAGATAGAGGAACAGATATGGAGGCAGATTTCGGCAAGGTGTAAAAGTAACAGGGTTGTTGTGAGGGGTGATTTTAACTTCACCTATATTACCTGGAACTCACTTCGTCCTGGGGTAATGCGGCAGAGTTTGTAAGGACCATCTAGGAGGGCTTCATCAAACAGGATGTAGATAGTCCAACTGGAGAAGGGGCCATACTAGACCTGCTATTGGGGAATGAGTCCAGCCAGGTGGTCGAGGTTTCAGCAGGGGAGCAGATCAGGAACAGTGACCACAACAGTAAGCTTCAAGGTACTGATGGATAGAGATAAGTGTCGTCCTCAAGTGAAGATGCTAACTTGGAAGAAGTCTAATTACAACACTGTTTGGCAGGAACTGAAGGATGTAGATTGGGGGCAGATGTTTGAGGGCAAATCAACGTCTGGCATGTGGGAGGCATTGAAGTGTAAGTTGATAGGAATTGAGGAACGGCACATTCCTGTAAGGATGAAGGATAAATATGCATTTTTCGGGAACTTTGCGTAATGGGAGACATTTTGAGCCTCGTCAAAGGGGAAAAGGAAGCATTTGTCAAGGTCAGGAGGCTGGAAAAACATGAAGCAAGTGTGGAATACAAGGAAAGCAGAAAGAAACTGAAGCAAGAAGTCAGGAGGGTTTAAACGGATCATGAAAAATCATTGGCCTGCAGGATTCAGGAAAAACCCAAGGTTTATATAATATATATATATATATATATATATATATAAATCCATACGTGGAGCCGGAAGAAATGGGTGAGGTGTTAAATGAGTACTTTGCGTCAGTATCCACCAAAGAAAAGGGCTTGGTGGATGATGAGTCTGGGAAAGGGTGTGTAGGTCGTTGGAGTCATGTTGAGATCAAAAAGGAGGAAATATTGCAGGACTGGAAAACATTAAGGTAGACAAGTCCCCAGGGCCTGATAGGATCTACCCCAGAATACTGAGAGAGGCAAGGGAGGAGGCTGGGGCCTTGAGAGAAATCTTTCTTTCCTCACTGGCTGCAGGGGAAGTCCCAGAAACTTGGAGAATAGCCAATGTTGTTCCTCTGTTTAAGAAGGGTAGCAAGGATAATCCAGGTAATTACAGGCAACCCTTATGTCAGTGGTAGGGAAATTATTGGAGAGGATTCTTCGAGACAGTTTTACTGCCAATTGGAAATAAGTGGACGTATTAGCGACGGGCAAGATTGTTTTCTGAAGGAAAGGTCGAGCCACAAGATCTTGATGTAGTTTTTCGAGCAAGTGACGAAGATGATAGATAAGGCAAAGGCAGTGGATGTTGTGGACATGGACTTCAGTCAAGGCTTTGACAAGATACCTCATGCTGGAATGGCAAAAAAATGGTGAAGTCACACGGAATCGGAGGAGAGCTGGCAAGATGGATACCGAATTGTCTTGGCCTTAGAAGGCAGGGTGTAAGAGTAGGTGGCGGCTTTTCTGATTGGAAGGCTGTGACTAGCGGTGTTACACAGTTCTGGGACCTTTGTTCTTCGTTGTTTATTGCAAATGATTTGGAGGAAAATGCAGCTGGTCTGATTAGTAAGTTCGCAGATGACGCAGAAATTGGTGGAGTTGCAGGAGTGAAGAGGATTGTCAGAGGATACAGCAGGATATTGACTGGTTGGAAACTTTGGCGGAAAAATGGCAGATGGAGTTTAATCCACATAAATGTGAGGTGATGCAATTTGGAAGGTATAATACATGTAGGAATTATACAGTTAACGAAATAACCATTTAGGAGTATTGACAGCAGAGAGACCTGGGCGTATATATCCCCCGATCAATGAAAGTGGTAACACAGGTGGATAAGGTAGTCAAGAAGGCAGACGGCAAGCTCGCCTTCATCGGTCGGGGCATTGAGTTTACAAATTGGCAGGTCATGCTGCAGCTGCACAGAAACTTAGTTCGGACTTATTTAAAATATTGATGTAGAATTCTGGTTGCCACACCACAGAAGGATGTGGATGCTGTGGAGAGGGTGCAGAAGAGGTTTACCTGAATGTTGGCTGCTCTGGATGGTATTAGCTATGAGGAGAGATTGGATGAACTCGGTTTGTTTTCACTGGAACAACGGAGGTTGAGGGGCGACCTGATAGAGGTTTACAAGATTATGAGTGGCATGGATAGAGTGGAGAGTCAGATGCCCTTTCTGAGGGTAGAGAAGGCAAGTACGAGAGGACAGAGGTTTAAGGTGCCTGGGGAAAAGTTTAGAGGAGGTGTGCAAGACAAGTTTTTTACACAGAGGGTGGTGAATGTGTGGAACGCACTGCCCGGGCAGGTGATGGGAGCAGGTACGATAGTGGCATTTTAGGGGCATCTAGATGAATAGATGAATAGGATGGGAATGGAAGGATACGGGCTCTGTAATTCCATACGGCTTTAGTTTAGACAGGCATCATGATCGGCGCTGCTTGGTGGGCTGAAGGGTCTGTTCCTGTGCTGTACTGTTCATTGTTCTTTCTTTGTTCTTTGTGTTTGCGCGTGGGAGATCACAGAATCAAACAGAACCTTCCCTTCCTGACCTGCTCCTGCCCTGTAATCTCCTTCACATCCAAAGGGTGTCTCCAATAAAAAGCTTCAGTTTTTAAATCTGGGAAATCACAGAGAGACAACACTGTATTCACATCTTGTTCAGTGAGAACATATCAAAATCACAGACCATTAACAGTTGTATTGAGACAGGACAAACACCAAAATATAGTCTATTTGGAATGTTACAATATTGTTTCACTCAGCGCACTCCGTGCCTTCATAGAATCCCAACAGTGCAGAAGGAGGCCATTCAGCCCACACAGTCCGCACCGACTACAATCCCACCCAGACCCTATTCCCAAATACCCACACATTTCCCCTGCTAATCCCCCTGACACTAGGGTCAACTTCGCACGGCCAATCAACCTAACCTGCACATCTTTGGACTGTGGGATGAAGCCGCAGCGCCCAGAGGAACCCTTAATGCTGCAAAAAGATGTTGCAATATCTATTCTTATCACCTTGACAACATTTCACTGGGTCAAAATTCTCAACTGTTTCTAAATCTTTCCACAAAGCAATCTCTCAGTTTCAGCATGTGTTTCCTTGTTTGTTTCTCCCTCGCTTGTGTGGATTCTCTGATAGATTCCTCGTCCTTATCCTCCACATGTGCAGTTCTCCACACCCCATGTCTCTGTCCTGCTCCCAAACGCGGCATCCCATTGCAATAAGGCAGGTGATACAGGAGCGTTTCAGTGAGTGCAGAAGGTGAGTTCTGATCCTGACCCAGCTGTGTGGGTTTGCCGAGTTAACCCCACTCTTCAGTGACAGTTTAAACAGCGCGTTTATTGTTAGAAATCTAAGTGTTAATCAGTCACTGTCTGTTTCTCTGCCAACGTGTGTGTGTGTGTGTGTTTTCTATATGTGTGTGTCTCTGTGTGTGTGTGTGTGTCTGTCTGTCCATGTTTAGGTGTGTGTGTGTGTGTGTGTTTTCTATATGTGTGTGTGTGTGTGTGTGTCTGTGTGTGCGTGTGTCTCTGTGTGTGTCTGTGTCTCTGTGTGTGTGTGTGTGTGTTTTCTATATATGTGTGTGTGTGCATTTTCTATATGTGTGTGTATTTTCTATATGCGTGTGTGTGTGTATATGTCTGTGTGTGTGTGTGTCTGTGTGTGTGTCTGTGTGTGCCTGTGTGTTTGTCTGTGTGTGTGTGTTTTCTATATGTGTGTGTGTGTCTGTGTGTGTGTGTCTGTGTGTGTGTGTCTGTGTGTGTGTCTGTGTGCGTGTGTGTCTCTCTGTGTGTGTGTCTGTGTGTCTGTGTCTGTCTATCTGTCCAGGTTTCTGTGTGTGTGAGCTTCTGAGTTCGCAGTGCCAATTTTCCAGAATGTCACTCCATGATGTAATTGGCCATGAATTCTCAAACTTCCTGCGGCCCATTGTAAATCCACAATCATTTTAAAATTGGTGAATCTTTCCCTGCGTCTCTCTGTGTGTCTGTCTCCATTAGACACTTGGTCAATTTGTCCGTCTCTGTCTCTCCCACATTGCCACTCTCTCACATGCAGAGCTCCCGCTCTCTCACACACAGACTAAAATCTCTCTGATACACACACCCTCTCACAAACACATTTTCTCACACTGTCTCACACAATCACACACTGAGTCCGTAAATCTTAAGCTCTCACACTCACAGACAGATACACATTCATACACACATGCATGCAGTCTCACAGTAACAAACTCTGACACACACTCACACATCGCACACTCAATTGGAGTTTAAAAGGGTGAGAGTGGATCTTATATCAATGATAAAGTTCTAACAGGATTAGACAGGGTTGATTCCGAAAGAATGTTCCCGATGGTGGGGGCTTCCAGAACGAGGGTTCAGAGTTTGAGGATAAGGGGTAATCCTTTCAGAACTGAGGTGAGGAGAAATTTCTTCACCCAGAGGGTGATAAATGTGTGGAATTCACGACCACCAACTCTCCGACACATACCCTCATGCATAGACTCACTCACACACGCAATCTCACTGAGAATCTCTCTCTCTCTCTCTCTCTCTCTCTCTCACACACACACACACACACACAAGAGAACACGCAAACATACACACAATCAAAGAACATACAACAAAGAACAAAGAACAGTGCAGCACAGGAACAGGCCGGTCCTCCAAGCCTGCGCTGATCATGTTTACCGATCCAAACCAACCGATTATATCCCTCTATTCCCCGCTTGTTCATATGCCTCTCAAGATAAGTCTTTCATGTGTCTGAAGTAACTGCCTCACTTGGCAGTGCGTTCAAGGCCCCCACCACCCTCTGTGTAAAAAGCTTCCCCTGCAGATCCTAACTGAACCTTTCCCCCCTTATCTTGAACTTGTGCCCCTTGTAATTGTCATTTCCCCCCTGGGAAAAAGCTTCCAACTCTTTACCTTTTCTACACCTCTCATCATTTTATAAACTTCTATCCGGTGGCCCCTCAGCCTCCGCCTTTCCAGGGAGAACAATCCCATTTCATTCAATCTCCCCTCATAGCTAATATCAGGCAACATCCTGGTAAACCTGTTCTGTGCCCTCTCCAAAGCCTCCATGTCCTTCTGGTAGTGCGGTGACCAGAATTGGACACACTATTCCAAATGTGGCCAAACCAATGTTTTATACAACTGGAACATAATTTGCCAAATGTTATACTCGTTGCCCTGCCTGATGAAGACAAGCATTCCACACGCTTTATTCACAACCTTCTCCACCTGTGCTGCCACTTTTATAAATCTGTTGACCTGTGCTCCCAGATCTCTCTCTGTGTCTGTGCTCCTGACGGTTCTGCCATTTATTTTACAGCTCCCACCTGAATTAGATCGACCAAAATGCATCACCTCGCAGTTATCTGGATTAAATTCCATCTGCCATTTCCCCGCGCAATTATCCAGCCTATCAATATCTTGTTGTATTTTCTGACAATCTTCATCACATGTAAACAGATCTGTGTGCGTGTGTACATTCTCACACGAATACACATTCTCATATAGTCACTGACACACACACACACACACACAGGAAACGCACACACATGATCTTTCACACATATGCTGACAGAAAAACAGAAAACCATGAACACACATGCACACACTAACAGACACACAGAACATTTTGCATGCGCGCATGCACACACACACACTCAGACGCACACACACACACACACGCACACGCACACACACTCACACGCACACACACACACAGACAAAAACACACACACATACACACATACACACATACTCACACACACACACGCACACACACTCACACTCACACATACACACACTCACACACACACACTCACACGCACGCACACACACGCACACACTCACACATACACACACACACACACACACACACTCATACACACACACGCTTCGCTCTCCCATGATTATTTACGTCCTCCCTAATTTAAAACACGAGGATGACCTCAGTGAACAGCCGGTCTCTGTAATAAGATGCCCAGTGTTATGAATAAAATTGATGCCCGAAGTAAACATAAAAACATAAGAACATAAGAACTGGGAGCAGGAGTCGGCCATCTGGCCCCTCGAGCCTGCTCCACCATTCAATAAGATCATGGCTGATCTTTTTGTGGACTCAGCTCCACTTACCCGCCCGCTCACCATATCCCTTAATTCCTTTACTGTTCAAAAATCTATCTATCCTTGCCTTAAAAACATTCAATGAGGGAGCCTCAACTGGGCAGGGAATTCCACAGATTCACAACCCTTTGTGTGAAGAAGTTCCCCCTCAGCTCAGTCCTAAATTTGCTCCCCCTTATTTTGGGGACAATCCCCCGACAACAACAGACCAACTGTCAATTCCTAATTTTAGGAGCTAACACACGGACATGTTCAAATCCCCATTCTCTGTACACTCCACACTGTCAGACCCAGAAACAACATTGTGCCTGTTTGATGACAGTTTCTGATTAACTATTATAAACACTGCAACATAAATGATCCAAACTAACTGAGTGTTTCCTGATGACGGCCGCATGGATGGGAGAAAATGAAGAGATTAGCCGCTGTCAGGAGGATAGAGTCAGTCTGGTGAAATGGAGCAACAATCTCACCCACCCTCTCAATCTCACACTCACTCTCTCAATCTCTCACCCACTCTCTCAATCTCTCAACCATTCTCTCAATCTCTCACCCACTCTCTCAATCTCTCACTCACTCTCTCAAAATCTCTCCCTCACACACTCTTCTTTCCCCTGTTGCTCATTTTTCAACAGAAAAACATTTCAATAAAACCTGAGCACCACATAAACCCCGAAAATACTGGCAGCAAGTCCCCACAACACAGGGAGTAGAGAGAGAATGGGGATGTGTTCCTGATTTAAATGGGGATTGCATATTGATTCTGTCTGACTTCCAAACTATCCTCAAGTATCTTAACACTTAATTACTTTCAATTCAATTAAAACTGACCAGCATATTCTCCCCGGTTCCATTCTGTTAACCTCCCCGCGACCTCCCCCGCGTTCAATAAACTCGGCGCATCTGTCAATCCCTCGCCCCAATTCTCACTCCGTCGCTGAGTTTCTCCATTCCTCACAACTCTTCATACTCAGTCATCACCAAACTTCCTCCTTCACCCCGTCTCCCCATCCTTCACTCCACACCTCACTATCACTCCCTCTCTCACCCCGTCTGTCCCTCCCTCACCCCGTCTCCCCATCCTTCATTGCACATCTCACTATCTCTCCCTCCCTCACCCCGTCCCTCCATCCTTCACTCCACATCTCACTATCTCTCCCTCCCTCACCCCGTCTGTCCCTCCCTCACCCCGTCCCACCATCCTTCACCCCACATCTCACTATCTCTCCCTCCCTCACCCCGTCTGTCCCTCCTTCACCCCGTCCCTCCATCCTTCACTCCACATCTCACTATCTCTCCCTCCCTTACCCCGTCTGTCCCTCCTTCACCCCGTCCCTCCATCCTTCACTCCACATCTCACTATCTCTCCCTCCCTCACTCCGTCTGTCCCTCCCTCACCCCGTCCCTCCATCCTTCACTCCACATCTCACTATCTCTCCCTCCCTCACCCCGTCTGTTCCTCCTTCACCCCGTCCCTCCATCCTTCACTCCACATCTCACTATCTCTCCCTCCCTCACCCCGTATCTCCCTCCCTCACCCCGTCTCCCCATCCTTCACTCCACATCCCACTATCTCTCCCTCTCTCACCCCGTCTGTCCCTCCCTCACCCCGTCCCTCTATCCTTCACCCGACATCTCACTATCTCTCCCTCCCTCACCCCATCTTTCCCTCCTTCGCCCTGTCATTCCCTCCCACATCCTGTCTCTCGTCCCTCACCCGGTCCCTCTCTCCCTCATCCTTTCATTCTCCACCTAGAACATGGAACATTACAGCGCAGTACAGGCCCTTCGGCCCTCGATGTTGCGCCGACCAGTGAAACAAATCTAAAGCCCATCTAAATTGCACTGTTCCATGATCACCCATATGTTTATCCAATGACCATTTAAATGCCCTTAATGTTGACGAGTCCACTACTGCTGCAGGCAGGGCATTCCACGCCCTTACTACTCTCTGAGTGAAGAACCTACCTCTAACATCTGTCCTATATCTATCATCCCTCAATTTAAAGCTATGTCCCCTCGTGTTAGCCATCACCATCCGAGGAAAAAGGCTCTCACTATCCACACTATCTAATCCTCTGATCATCTTGTATGCCTCTATTAAGTCACCTCTTAACCTTCTTCTCTCTAACGAAAACAACCTCAAGTCCCTCAGCCTTTCCTCATAAGACCATCCCACCATACCAGGCAACATCCTAGTAAATCTTCTCTGCACTTTTTCCAATGCTTCCAAATCCTTCCTATAATGCGGTGACCAGAACTGTACGCAATACTCCAAATGCGGCCTCACCAGAGATTTGTACAGCTGCATCATGATCTCCTGGCTCAGAAACTCAATCCCTCCACCAATAAAAGCTCACACTCCGTACGCCGTCTTAACAACCCTATCAACCTGGGTGCCAACTTTCAGGGATCTATGCACATGGACACCGAGATCCCTCTGTTCATCCACACTACCAAGTATCTTCCCATTAGCCCAGTACTCTGTAATCCTGTTACTCCTTGCAAAGTGAATCACCTCACACTTTTCCGCATTAAACTCCATTTGCCACCTCTCAGCCCAGCTCTGCAGCTTATCTATGTCCCTCTGTAACCTGCCACTTCCCTCCGCACTGTCTACAACTCCACCGACTTTAGTGTCATCCGCAAATTTACTAACCCATCCTTCTACGCCCTCATCCAAGTCATTTATAAAAATGACAAACAGCAGTGGCCCCAAAACAGATCCTTGCGGTACACCACTAGTAACTGAACTCCAGGATGAATATTTCCCATCAATCACCACCCTCTGTCTTCTGACAGCTAGCCAATTCCTGATCCAAACCGGTAAATCGCCCTCAATCCCATGCCTCCGTATCTTCTGCAATGGCTTACCGTGGGGAACCTTATCAAACGCTTTACTGAAATCCATTATCATCACATCAACTGCTTTACCCTCATCCACCTCTTTGGTCACCTTCTCAAAGAACTCAATAAAGTTTGTGTAATCTAACAATTAATCCAGTTCCCCTGGATTACTGCTCTGTAACATGTCACTTCGTACTCCGACAATTAATCCAGTTCCACTGGATTACTGCTCTATAACATATCACTGTGTAATCTAACAATTAATCCAGTTCCCCTGGATTCCTGCTCTGTCACATTTCACTGTGTAATCTAACAATTAATCCAGTTCCCCTGGATTACTGCTCTGTAACATATCACTGTGTAATCCGACAATTAATCCAGTTCCCCTGGATTACTGCTCTGTAACATATCACTGTGTAATCTAACAATTAATCCAGTTCCCCTGGATTCCTGCTCTGTAACATATCACTGTGTAATCCAACAATTAATCCAGTTCCCCTGGATTACTGCTCTGTAACATATCACTGTGTAATCTAACAATTAATCCAGTTCCCCTGGATTCCTGCTCTGTAACATATCACTGTGTAATCCAACAATTAATCCAGTTCCCCTGGATT